>NW_026607776.1:0-116981 GCF_029499605.1 Hyla sarda
TGCCAGTGGGGTGTAAATTCTCCCTGCACCCCTTATTACCTTCCGTGAGGGGTGTAGTTTTAAAAATGGGGTCACATGTGGGGGGTCCACTGTTCTGGCACCACGGGGGGCTTTGGAAATGCACATGGCCAAATTCTCTCTCCAAAAGCTCAATGATGCTCCTTCTCTTCTGAGCATTGTAGTTCGCCCCCAGTGCACTTCACGTCCACTTATTGGGTATTTCCATACTCAGAAGAGATGGGGTTACAAATTTTGGGGGGTATTTTCTGCTATTATCCCTTGTAAAAATGTAAAATTTGGGGGAAAACAAGCATTTTAGTGTAAAAAAAATATTTTTTTTTTACATATGCAAAAGTCGTGAAACACCTGTGGGGTATTAAGGTTCACTTTACCCCTTGTTACGTTCCCCAAGGGGTCTAGTTTCCAAAATGGTATGCCATGTGTTTTTTTTTTTCTGTCCTGGCACCATAGGTGCTTCCTAAATGCGGCATGCCCCCAGAGCAAAATTTGCTTCCAAAAAGCCAAATATGACTCCTTCTCTTCTGAGACCTGTAGTGCGCCAGCAGAGCACTTTTCATCCCCATATTGGGTGTCTTCTGAATCGGGAGAAATTGGGCTTCAAATGTTGGGGGGTATTTTCTGCTATTACCTTTTTTAAAAATGTTAAATTTTTGCTAAATCAAGCATTTTTGGTAAAAAAAAATTATTTTTTTTACATATGCAAAAGTCGTGAAACACCTGTGGGGTATTAAGGTTCACTTTATTCCTTGTTACGTTCCTCAAGGAGTCTAGTTTCCAAAATGGTATGCCATGTCGTTTTTTTTTGCTGTCCTGGCACCATAGGGGCTTCCTAAATGTGACATGCCCCCCGAGCAAAATTTGCTCTCAAAAAGCCAAATATGACTCCTTCTCTTCTGAGCATTGTAGTTCGCCCGTAATGCACTTCAGGTCAACTTATGGGGTACCTCCATACTCAGAAGAGATGGGGTTACAAATTTTGGGGGGTATTTTCTGCTATTAACCCTTGCAAAAATGTGAAATTTGGGGGGAAACACACATTTTAGTGAAATTTTTTTTTTTTTTTTTTACATATGCAAAAGTCATGAAACACCTGTGGGGTATTAAGGCTCACTTAATTCCTTTTTACGTTCCTCAAGGGGTCTAGTTTCCAAAATGGTATGCCATGTTTTTTTTATTTGCTGTTTTGGCACCATAGGGGCTTCCTAAATGCAACATGCCCCCAAAAAACCATTTCAGAAAAACGTACTCTCCAAAATCCCCTTGTCGCTCCTTCGCTTCTGAGCCCTCTACTGCGCCCGCCGAACACTTTACATAGACATATGAGGTATGTGCTTACTCGAGAGAAATTGGGCTACAAATTCAAGTATAAATTTTATCCTTTTACCCCTTGTAAAAATTCAAAAATTGGGTCTACAAGAACATGCAAGTGTAAAAAATGAAGATTTTGAATTTTCTCCTTCACTTTGCTGCTTTTACCGTGAAACACCTAAAGGGTTAAAACACTTACTGAATGTCATTTTGAATACTTTGGGGGGTGCAGTTTTTGTAATGGGGTCATTTATGGGGTATTTCTAATATGAAGACCCTTCAAATCCACTTCAAACCTGAACTGGTCCATGAAAAATAGCGAGTTTGAAAATTTTGTGAAAAATTGTAAAATTGCTGCTGAACTTTGAAGCCCTCTGGTGTCTTCCAAAAGTAAAAACATGTCAATTTTATGATTAAAATATAAAGTAGACATATTGTATATGTGAATCCAAAAAAAATAATATTTGGAATATCAATTTTCCTTACAAACAGAGAGCTTCAAAGTTAGAAAAATGCAAAATTTTCAATTTTTTCATCAAATTTTGGGATTTTTCACCAAGAAAGGATGCAAGTTACCACAAAAATTTACCACTATGTTAAAGTAGAATATGTCACGAAAAAACAATCTCGGAATCAGATTGATAAGTAAAAGCATTCCAGAGTTATTAATGTTTAAAGTGACAGTGGTCAGATGTGCAAAAAAGGGCTGCGTCCTAGAGGTGAAAATGGGCTGTGTCCTTAAGGGGTTAAAACCAGAGACCTCGCAGAAATAGCTGGTGTTCCTCAATGCCCCCCTCATGGATGGAGAGTCCGGGCACAGTATGGTGACATCATCCATGTACCCCAACACCTTTAGATGGGTCCCTCCTCCACCAGGTATCGGTACGCCTCTTACTACCCGGTCTTTTCTGAGGAGGGCCATCAGTGGTTCGATTGCGCAAATAAAAAGGAGTGGGGACAGGGGGCAGCCCTGTTTGACACCTGATAAAAGAGGAACACCGCTGGTTAAAAAGCCATTAACAGAGACTTGACTAAAACAGGATCGGTATAAAAGCATGATTCGGCTTAAAATCGTTTCAGGCACTGCCATCTTTTTAAGAACTAAAAACAGGTATTCATGGGAGACCCTATCAAAGGCTTTTTCAAAGTCTAAGGATAAAATTGCTACAGTTTGATTTCTATCCTTAAAATACCATAAAACATCTCTTAAAATATTTAGGGATTCAGCTATAGACCTTCCAGGTACCCCACAAACCTGATTTGGGTGAATTAATTTATGAATAAAAGGTTTAAAACGGACAGCTAATAACTTGGCTAAAACTTTATAATCAACATTTAAAAGTGTGATGGGGCGCCAATTTTTTAGCATATCCTTTTCACCCTTTTTAAAAAGTAATGATACAATCCCCCTCCTCCAGGAAGGGGGAAGTTCATTAACAATAAAAGTTTCTTTATACAATAAAACCATATCATCCTTTAAAATATCCCAAAAAGCTAAATAAAATTCGATGGGTAAACCATCTTCCCCAGGGGCCTTCCCACTAGAAAAACTTTTAAAAACAAATAAAAGTTCATCTAAGTTAAGATCACGGGATAAAACCTCCTGGTCTAAAACATCTAGCTTAAAATCAAGGGAATTAAGAACATGTTCTAAAAAGGATGGATTAAGATCTTTCTTATTAAAAAGAAGCTGGTAGAAGTTAAAAACTGCATCTAACATGCCTTTTGGAGTGGATTCACCCTCAAGGTTTTGGATGATATCCCTCCTATTCATCACTTTTTTAAAAAAGAAACGGGAACATTTCTCGCCCTCCTCCAGGTGCTGCACATGTGAGTTAAAAATGATTTGTTTCCCTTTCTTTTCTATGGCATGTTTTATTTCAGTTTTAAGGTTTAAAATATCATTTTCTACATCCATACCAGCTTCTTTCAATTTAAAAAGTACATTTAAACGCATGTTAAGAACATAAAACCACTGTTTTTCCATTTTTGCCTTCTTCTTACCTGCTTTGATAAAAAAAAATCTGATTTTAGATTTGGTGCCCTCCCACCAGTGCAGCATAGGCTCGTGGGGTTTTCTTTGTGATTGCCAGCATTGGTAGGTCCGCACAAACTCCTCTTTTATCTCAGGGTCCTCTAGGAGTGTGGTGTTTAATCTCCAGAGGCCCCTTTTTGCTTTTTGCTCCCCCTCTAGCTCCAGGCCCACCAAGAGGAGCTTATGATCAGAGAAGATATTCTGCTCGAGCGTGCATTTCAGGGGTTTAAAAGCTCTAGAGGAAAAAATAAAATCGATTCTGGAGCTCACTCTTCCATTGGACCATGTGGCGCCTGGGTCCTCCGGCAAGAGATCCTTCCAGCAATCTTTCAAATTAAAATCATCAATAAAATTTTTAAGCAGGTAAGAAGTGCGGTCTTTACGATTAATATCCCCACCCTGCCGGTGTTCCCCATCACGTATGCAGTTAAAATCACCTCCCACCAGCAGGGGGGAAGACCCAACACAAAACAGTGGTAAAATTTCAAATAGTTCTGCCCGCTCCTGTTTATCAGGAGGGGCATACACATTTAAAACACGAATTAAAAGTCCATTAAAATATAGATGAATTAAAAGAGCTCTGCCAGGCACAATCTCAGTTACTGTATGAATAGAAAAGGACTGGCCTCGGCAGAGCAGCCCAACACCCACAGAACGACAGTCATTTGCACCAGACCATATGGATGGGCCCAGCTTCCAGTCTTCTTTTAAGTCTTTATAGTCCATTTTACTAGGGATTCCACATTCTTGTAGCAGGCAAAGGTCAAAGTCACATGTCTCTAGATAAGAAAATAAAGCAGCCCTGCGATCAGGGCTCTTTAAGGACCTCACATTGAGTGAGGCAATTTTTACAGGGATAGGCATAGTTTATGGAGAGTCCGTGCTTGGAGAATCAAAGTCAATAATAAGCTGCGTACCGTCATCCCCCGCCTGCGGGGTCATCAGCTCCTTGATGTTCTGAGGGTCGGAGCTTGAGATCGATGATGCCCCGACCCTGAGCTCGCTCTCGTCCGAACTACGGCACGCCGCTTTCCTTTGAATGTCTTCCTCTTCTTCTTCTCTTTGTCTTTTAAATGTCACACTGCTGTCCATATCCTCTGTGTTGCTCTCACTCGATGTAATCTCTGGCCCCCGGCTGATGGATCTGCGTCTTCTTTCATCATTTGACGACTGGAACTGCTGCACAGGGGCCTGTGAGGCCTCTTTTCCGGAACCTTTGCCGCTACCTTGGGAAGTTTTCATCGCTTGTTCCCCAGCAAGCGTTGCTGAGGACTGTTGCTCCAACTTCCCCATCGATCGACGATGGCCAGTTTTACCCACCGGGTCCACTGCTGGCGGGGCAGCAAACCCTGGTTTGGCGCCACTTGTCTTCTTGGCCCTGTCCTGTATAGGCGGAGTAACAGGACCGGGCTCAGACCTGGCCACCTGGCTCCCCTTCCGGCGGGCTTTCACCGGGGCCTCTTCGTCCGGAGCAGGGCGACCCTGGGCCAAGCCAGTACCTGGCTTATGCTGCAATTTTGGGTCCACTTTTGCCCCCACCGAGGCCCGTCGGCAGCCACCCGCCACAGGTGAGCCCCCTTCAGAAGTTTCGGCGGGCTCTTGAGCCAGGTAGGAAGTCGATCGACGTCTTTCAATTTCCCGGGCAGTAAACTCGATCACCCGCCCGGGCTTCGTGGAATCCCCATGGCCTCCCCCTAGCACTACCACCGGTGGGCCCCCCGATGGAGCACCAGAGGTCTTGGGCCTGGACCCATCAGTACCTGCCATCTGGGGTTTGGGCATCTTAAAAAAGGACGTCTTTTGTCCTGTCCCCTCTTTGGGTGGGCCCAGCCTTGACCCACCCATCGTAGTTTTTGCTTTATGGGGACAGGAATTAAAATCATGATTTTCCTCTCCGCAGAGGTTGCACCTTATCGTATGGCTACATCTTGAGGCTATGTGACCTTCTTGGCCACACCTATTGCAGCGAATCACACGCTCCGCGCCGCAGGTCTCCTGGGTGTGGCCAAACCTCAAGCAATTTCGGCAATACATAGGCATTTGAGGATAGAACAGGAAGCCCCGAACTCTCCCGATGGCAAAATTTGGGGGCGGATGGCAAAGACCCCCAATACCACCGGGATCCTTACGGAGCTTGACCCAGAACTTCCTCTTGCCGTTCCAGAACCGCACGGAGTTCAAGATTTTGTTTGCGAATCGCACCTCTTCGCAGTATCGCCGAAGAAAAGTGGCTATATCCTCCGTGGTCACATGAGGGCTGTGCATAGCCACCACCAACGGTATATGTTCCTCACCATAGAGGAACTGGAACGAAAGACCGTCGAGTCGATCGTCCCTCTGGTCCGCACCAGACAAGGTTGCATAGATGTTATCGCAACACGCCGTGGCCGTGAAGGTGACGGTATACAGGCCACGGCTTTCCTGGTCATTTAGACACAGGATGTCCTCCCTATTGAGGCGGAAGTAGTCAAGAAGAATCACCTCCGCAATGAAGCGGAGGTTCTTCAACTGACGATGGCTCTCCGACACCTCTATGCGGATGGTATTTCGCATCGACATTTCCCCAGAGGGGAAAGCCCAGGAGAACGGCATCTTCCACACCCAGGGACTAAGCCCCTTCCCCAATAGCAGCAGGGGCTCGGAATCCCGCTATAAAAGCGGAACCCTTACCCAAGGCAGAGGTCGGGGGTACCCTAGGTGCTTCCGAAGCTACAGGTAACGCTCAACGTACCGAAAATGCCTTCTGAGACACAAGGTCCCAGAGACAGGGGGATCGCAACCCGTTGTCCGTGGACTAAGCCCGCTCCCCAATAGCAGCAAGGGGGTGAAGTCCCTCCGTAAGGAGAGACAATCCCCCAAGGCCGAGAAGCGGGGTACCACAGACACCTTCCGACCAGACCAAATGCAGATACTACACTTGATCTTAGCCAAAAGGCCGAGAAGCGATAACCGTGAAAGGGGCGGGCCCAACAAGGTGCCCTTCATGGGCACTATCACTGCTTGCTGTCAGGGAGGCTGCCAGACAATTTTCCATGCACACTCTGGGCTGGGGGGCAGTCAACCACCAGTACACACAGCAGAACCTAAACCCATACCATTATTGCTAAGCAGCAAGACAGGGGCCCATTGCACTCCCACGGGGCCTTTTTAAATGCAATCCATAACCCGGATTTGCCAGGAACCCTTCTTACTCCTCCTACTTGCATGTGACACTGGGCTTAGGATCTGCATAGGAAACACACACACAAGCACACACCTACCTTTGTTGCCTGCAGATGCCTCCTTGGCTGTCCCCAAACGGTATCAAACCAACACCCACGGGAAGCTGTAAGCATAGAGGACATGCCTGCACCCCATTGGACTTATCTGTGTGGGTTAAACCCGGGTTATTTGACAACCTATGGCGGTGATGGTTCTGCTCAGGCAGAGCAGTGCTGATGCTCCTCATAAAGCTGTCGCTGCTGTGAAGGTTCTAGGTGACATCACAAATCCCCCTATGGTTACATACACAACAAAGCTGGGTTGTTGTTGTTTACACTCTGCAAGGCCTGTGGAAGTGAGTGACATCATAGCACTGTAGTTCTGAGGGTTCTAGATGGATGCAACAATCTCCTGTTGCTTCTATGAAGGCCATAATAGACGACATCACCAAACAGCTCCTCCCCATAGTCACATACACAGCAAAGGAGAGATGTTGTTTACACCTAGTGATGTCAGTGGTATTGAGTGACATCACAGCACAGTGCTAAGGCTCCTGGGCCTGGACACAGCAGCGGCTGCAATATCTCAACGGAGAATACGTTTATATATATGTGTGTGTGTGCGCGTATATATATATATATATATATATATATATATATATATATATTTCTCCGCCGAAATCACTTTTAAACCCATTTCCACCTTTTTTTCCCTTCTCTTCCTCTTACTTTTTTTTCACGTTTTTTTAAGTTTTTCTCCTTTTCGCCTCTTTTCTGGGCGTATTATTCTTCTTTTTCTTCTTTTTTTTTCGTCTAATGCATACCCCATCAGTGCAGCAATGCTTATTCAATACCGCCAGCAGATGGAGACACTGGGGGATAATTTTCTAAGGATTTATACTGATTTTTCCTGTCTGAATTTGTCGCACAGAAAGTTGCAGGCCAAATATGTGTGACATTTCTGCGACTTTAGCTTCTAGAGCATTTTTACAACATTATACATAGGTGCTGAATACATAAAAAGCGACTGTTCAGCGACAGACAAGTCGCATCGGCTGAAAGTAGGCCAGAATGTCAGTCCATGTTGGAGCAGGTTTAGATACAGTCTAAAGTATAGATCTCAAAGTCTGTGCACAGAATTTAGCAAGGGCCTCGCACCTTCTGATGCATCAGGTAGGTGCACAATAGCATAGCCTAACCCTCTGTACTTTGGTCTATATTGATGCGGGACATAGACAGCCAGCTGATGACCAATCCATTAGTGCAATGGATGGCTGGAAGCATTTGTCTTTGCCTTTGCAATACCACAGAAGCAATGCATGGTCAATGTACAGCAATGACACACCTGTGTGAACAGCCAGGAGACCCCCCCCCCCCCCCCCCATGTTATGTTACATAGTTACATAGTTAGTACGGTCGAAAAAAGACATATGTCCATCAAGTTCAACCAGGGAATTAAGGGGTAGGGGTGTGGCGCGATATTGGGGAAGGGATGAGATTTTATATTTCTTCATAAGCATTAATCTTATTTTGTCAATTAGGAACATTCAGCACCCACCCGCTATCAAGGCAGCTGCCTATCATGTCATGCCCTACCTGCACAGGTGTGCTGGCTACTCAAATGATCCAATTAAGGAGGCCATTTAGTCAGCAGCAGCAGAAGTCCTGTGCCTGGACGCTCCAACAGCGGCCAGACACAAGCAGAAGCAGAAGCAGCAGAAGCAGCAGCACCACCACCTTTTGTTTTTTGGCTGCAGCAGCAGCAAGGCCCACAGGGCTGGCTAGCTGGCTAGCCAGCAAGCAGGTAGCAATGAAAGTAGGAATCTTTCTTTTTAACCCTGTAAGGGGGTGGTGCACTGTACCCAAAGATACTGCCATATCGGGTCAATGCATAGGGCGACGGAAGCAAGCTTCGAAATCGGCCCCCGTTCTCAAAAATCCATTTAATATATGGTCCCCAGATAGGGGACGTATCAGATATTAAACTGATAAGAACAGATACAACACTTGATCTTAGCCAAAAGGCCGAGAAGCGATAACCGTGAAAGGGGCGGGCCCAACAAGGTGCCCTTCATGGGCACTATCACTGCTTGCTGTCAGGGAGGCTGCCAGACAATTTTCCATGCACACTCTGGGCTGGGGGGCAGTCAACCACCAGTACACACAGCAGAACCTAAACCCATACCATTATTGCTAAGCAGCAAGACAGGGGCCCATTGCACTCCCACGGGGCCTTTTTAAATGCAATCCATAACCCGGATTTGCCAGGAACCCTTCTTACTCCTCCTACTTGCATGTGACACTGGGCTTAGGATCTGCATAGGAAACACACACACAAGCACACACCTACCTTTGTTGCCTGCAGATGCCTCCTTGGCTGTCCCCAAACGGTATCAAACCAACACCCACGGGAAGCTGTAAGCATAGAGGACATGCCTGCACCCCATTGGACTTACCTGTGTGGGTTAAACCCGGGTTATTTGACAACCTATGGCGGTGATGGTTCTGCTCAGGCAGAGCAGTGCTGATGCTCCTCATAAAGCTGTCGCTGCTGTGAAGGTTCTAGGTGACATCACAAATCCCTATGGTTAACAAAGCTGGGTTGTTGTTGTTTACACTCTGCAAGGCCTGTGGAAGTGAGTGACATCATAGCACTGTAGTTCTGAGGGTTCTAGATGGATGCAACAATCTCCTGTTGCTTCTATGAAGGCCATAATAGACGACATCACCAAACAGCTCCATAGTCACATACACAGCAAAGGAGAGATGTTGTTTACACCTAGTGATGTCAGTGGTATTGAGTGACATCACAGCACAGTGCTAAGGCTCCTGGGCCTGGACACAGCAGCGGCTGCAATATCTCAACGGAGAATACGTTTATATATATGTGTGTGTGTGCGCGTATATATATATATATATATATATATATATATATATATATATATATATTTCTCCGCCGAAATCACTTTTAAACCCATTTCCACCTTTTTTTCCCTTCTCTTCCTCTTACTTTTTTTTCACGTTTTTTTACGTTTTTCTCCTTTTCGCCTCTTTTCTGGGCGTATTATTCTTCTTTTTCTTCTTTTTTTTCGTCTAATGCATACCCCATCAGTGCAGCAATGCTTATTCAATACCGCCAGCAGATGGAGACACTGGGGGATAATTTTCTAAGGATTTATACTGATTTTTCCTGTCTGAATTTGTCGCACAGAAAGTTGCAGGCCAAATATGTGTGACATTTCTGTGACTTTAGCTTCTAGAGCATTTTTACAACATTATACATAGGTGCTGAATACATAAAAAGCGACTGTTCAGCGACAGACAAGTCGCATCGGCTGAAAGTAGGCCAGAATGTCAGTCCATGTTGGAGCAGGTTTAGATACAGTCTAAAGTATAGATCTCAAAGTCTGTGCACAGAATTTAGCAAGGGCCTCGCACCTTCTGATGCATCAGGTAGGTGCACAATAGCATAGCCTAACCCTCTGTACTTTGGTCTATATTGATGCGGGACATAGACAGCCAGCTGATGACCAATCCATTAGTGCAATGGATGGCTGGAAGCATTTGTCTTTGCCTTTGCAATACCACAGAAGCAATGCATGGTCAATGTACAGCAATGACACACCTGTGTGAACAGCCAGGAGACCCCCCCCCCCCCCCCATGTTATGTTACATAGTTACATAGTTAGTACGGTCGAAAAAAGACATATGTCCATCAAGTTCAACCAGGGAATTAAGGGGTAGGGGTGTGGCGCGATATTGGGGAAGGGATGAGATTTTATATTTCTTCATAAGCATTAATCTTATTTTGTCAATTAGGAACATTCAGCACCCACCCGCTATCAAGGCAGCTGCCTATCATGTCATGCCCTACCTGCACAGGTGTGCTGGCTACTCAAATGATCCAATTAAGGAGGCCATTTAGTCAGCAGCAGCAGAAGTCCTGTGCCTGGACGCTCCAACAGCGGCCAGACACAAGCAGAAGCAGAAGCAGCAGAAGCAGCAGCAGCACCACCTTTTGTTTTTTGGCTGCAGCAGCAGCAAGGCCCACAGGGCTGGCTAGCTGGCTAGCCAGCAAGCAGGTAGCAATGAAAGTAGGAATCTTTCTTTTTAACCCTGTAAGGGGGTGGTGCACTGTACCCGAAGATACTGCCATATCGGGTCAATGCATAGGGCGACGGAAGCAAGCTTCGAAATCGGCCCCCGTTCTCAAAAATCCATTTAATATATGGTCCCCAGATAGGGGGACGTATCAGATATTAAACTGATAAGAACAGATTTTTTGATTGAAAGAGCTTTATTTTCCGTTCAGTCATTACAAGTCGTACAATAAATTACAGTCACACAAAGCATGATAGTACAATACACAGCGAAGGTTCCCTAAGCTATACATCGCACACCATGCTACTCTAACATTCAGCTCAATCCTGCAATAGAAAAGCACAAGAGATCAAACAAAAACCAAATAATACAATCTGTGATCGGGGTAGGGGTGTGGGCGACTATGTGGGGGTAGGGAGGGGGCAGATCACAGGGCCAAACTGTTGGGCTGTATCTTCAGGGAGACATGGGAGAAGGAGAGGGGTCTTCACTCCTCTTCTTCCTCATCAACGGCCGAGCTGTCCAAGATGGAATAGTCTCTAAGCAGGTTCTTGATGAACCTGCGGCAGTCCCGGACGGACATGTTTTCCCTGTTGATCACGAGGCGGTTCCTGGCAAGCCACACTGCGTCCTTAAAACAGTTCATAAGGCGCCAGGCCTCCTGGATGGCCTCCACGTCGTGGGTCCCAGGGAACAGGCCGTAAAGCACCGAATGGTACGATAGGCAGCTCCTGGGCACTGAGTCTCTGAGTTCCTGTTCTAGGGCGTCCAACAGACCCTGTGCAAAGGGGCACTGCCAAAACACGTGGAAAGATGTTTCCTGCACGTAGGGGCAACGGGGGCAGTACCGGGTCTTGCACAGGTTGCGGGCATGCATGAATGACCTGAGAGAGAGACCTCCCATGACGGCCATCCACGACAAGTCCTTGTGTCCATTGGTAAGCCGCTTTGAGGCCACATTGTTCCAAACTGTCTCTGCAGTGGCTGCGGGGAGTCCCGGAACCAGCTCGGTCGAGTCCTTAGCTCGGATGAGCTTGTGGATTGTCTTTGGCTTCCATAGGTCTGGTTTCAGTCCTTCCAGCTGGTGCTCCCTCACAAACCGGACAACATCCCCATAGAACCAGGGAGTGTTCCAGTTGTAAGGGATGGAGCTGTCCCACTTGTCCCAGCCCAGCTGTCTCCAGAGGGGCATGAGAAGCAAGCGAGACATGGACCTGCCCGCTGAGCCAGTCTTTTCTACAAGAGTCCGCTGCACCGTGACACATGCAAAGGAGGCCCTCAGCAGAGCGGGGATGTCGGGTATTCCCTTCCCACCCTTGCGGGGTTCCTTGTACATCACGGTCCTCTTGACTCTGTCCATTTTGCCCCAGACGAAGCCAAACACTGTCCGGGTGATGGCCTTGCAAACGGTGGTATGGGGAGGCCAGGCCTGTGCGGTATATTGGAGCACAGGCAAAACTTCACTCCGCAGGACAAGTGCCTTGCCTTCCATCGTGAGCTTTCTGGAGCTCCACAGTCCGATCTTCGAGTTTATCCTTCCTAGTCGGTCTTGCCAAGACTTAAGGGCCGCTCCTTCCTTCCCGAACCAGACTCCAAGAATTTGAATGAAGTCCGGCTTAATAGTAAAGGGGAAGGGGGCGGAAGAAGCCAGGTGCCATTCCCCGAAGAGCATGGCCTCCGACTTCCCGCAGTTGACTTTTGCCCCCGAAGCTCTGCCGAAGTCCTCGCAGGTCTGGACGAGTGCAGTCACCGAACGCTGGTCAGCGCAGAAGACGGTCACGTCGTCCATGTAGAGCGAGCACTTGACCTCGTGGCGATCTGGTCCTGGTGCGGTGATCCCTCTGATCTCTCCATTCTGCCGGATAGTCTCAGCGAAGAGCTCTATAACACAAACAAAAAGGAGAGGTGAAAGAGGGCAGCCTTGTCTAACCCCTGAAAGAATAGGAAAGGGGTCAGTCTTCCAGCCGTTCACCAACACCGTGCTGTAAATGTCAAAATACATAACGTTAACAAAAGAGCAAAACATCTTCCCCAGACCCAGCCTGCGCAAAACCTTGTCCATGAATGCGTGGGAGACACGGTCGAACGCCTTCTCCTGATCTAAGCTGACCAGGGCGGCGCGGCCCCCGCGGTCCTGGATGTAATGGACCGTGTCTCTCACAAGGGCAAGGCTGTCGGCAATCCTGCGGCCAGGAATGCTGCAGGTCTGGTCCGGATGGACGATCTGCCCCATGACAGGTTTCAGCCTGTTGGCCAGCACCTTGGCGAGGATCTTGTAGTCCACGTTCAGGAGAGAGATGGGGCGCCAGTTTTTCAGGTCACATCTCTCCCCCTTCCGCTTATACAAGATCGTGATCATCCCTTCCCTCAACGACGGAGGCATTCTGCCCCCCACCACCATCTCCTCGTACACCTCCAACAGGTCCGGACAGATCAGGTCACCCAGCGCTACGTAGAGCTCGGCCGGGAGACCGTCACTGCCCGGGGTCTTGCCGGGCTTAAAGGATTTAGCGGCAGAGAGCAGCTCCCCCACCGTCAAGGGATCGTCCATAGCCGCCGCACCTGCGGGATCAACAACGTTAGTGACACCTGACAGGAACCTCTCGGCGGCTTCGGGGTCGGATGACTTGGGGGCGTAGAGGTTGCTGTAGAAGTCGTGGACGACCCCCATCACTTCCTCCTTGCCGCTCCTCATGTGTCCGGTCTCATCTCGTAGCTCAGTCAGGGGCGTGTGGCCGGCATGGAGCTTCCTGAAAAAGAAAGAGTTACATTTCTCACCCTTCTCCAGGTTCTCCACCTTGGAACGAAAGACGATTCGCTTGGATTCCTCCTCAAAGTGCCTTTTCAAGCTCTTTTTGGTCTCCTCCAGCTCCTCCCTGACGTCCCAGCCACACTGGAGCAGGTCCTGCAGGGACCGCAGCTCGCGCTGCAGTTTCCTCAAGTCCCACTTCTTCGCACACGCCTGTTGTCTGCCTTTTGCCTGAAAGAAACAACGGAATTCGACTTTAACATATTCCCACCAATCGCTGATGCACTTGAACAGACATTTGTCATTTCGCCATACAAGGTAAGCATCCCTAAGTTCCTCCATGACCTCCCTCTGCTCCAACAGGGCACAATTCAACTTCCAGGAGCCCGGGCCAGGTGGGAATCCATGGCCCAGAGTCCCCCGGAATCGAATGGCCCTGTGGTCAGAGAAGAAGCAGGGGACCATAGAGTACGACACCTTTCTGACTGCTCTCGAAGTGAAGATGAAGTCTATCCGAGAACGGAGCGAGCCATCGGGGCGGCTCCACGTATAGTTTACGGAGCCGTTCCCGATGGACCCGACAACGTCCTGCAAGGATGCCTCCGTCACCATCTCAATCAGCAGTTTAGACGTCACGTCCAGGTTGGCGGATGTGCCAGAACTGCGCCCGTCCACCTCAATGGGGCAGTTGAAGTCACCACCCAACACTACTGCTCTAGTGGTGGCGAGTTCAGCCCGCAGGGCCTGGAGAACCTCCAGTCGGACATCCCTCTCAGGGGAGGCATACACGTTGATGAGCCGCACGGGCTCACCCGCCCAGGAACCGTCTGCGACAAGAAGTCTGCCACAGACGAGCTCCCGGACGGAATCAAGTGCAAAGTTACCTCCCCTGATCAGGATGGCCACCCCCGCAGACCTATTGTCGCCCCCACCAGACCAGTAGGAAGGGCCGTGAGGCCACTGCCTGGCCAGATGGTTGTAAGACCTAGAAGCAGACAAAGCACATTCCTGCAACATGTAAACATCACACCTCTGGGAATCTAAGAACGTAAGAACAGTCTGAAATCTAAACCAAGCTCTAATACTCCTCACATTAATGCAGAAGATGTTGAGATCAGCCATGGGAATAAAAAGAGAGGTTAGTTCTGATACTAGTTACCAGTCTGGTCGGACGGGTCCTCTTCTCTGGCGCCTGTCGGCTCCTGTGGCTTCTCGTAGCGCCCTTCCAAGAACTCGTCGTAGACCGTGTTGGACGGAGTGTCCAGGATTTTCTTAACCTCTGGGTCCTGCAGCAGCTCCTCCATAGATTGAGCTTGGACTGGCTCTGCTTGGACCTGCTCCACTTGGGCCTGCTCCATCACCTCCTCTCCTTCTGAAGCCTCAAGGCTCTCGCAGACCTGCTCCATCTCCTCCTCCTCATCTGAAGCTTGAGGGGTTTCGCAGGTCTCGATTATCTTTCTTTTGTGGGACTCTTCTGATACGTTGTCCCTTCCTTTCCTCTTCCTCTGTATGGTACCTGGGGGAGGAAGCACAGGAAAGTCCTCCGAAGGGCGGGCACCAGCAGCTGGAGGGGGGTTAGGTGCTGCTGGGCCAGGAGAAAAAGGAGGCTGGGTGGGGCGGGGGGCAGGAGAGAGTGCCCGGGCGGGGGAGGACGGGGCAGGGGTGGGCCGGGCAGGGGAGGACGGGGCAGGGGTGGGCCGGGCAGGGGAGGACGGGGCAGGGGTGGGCCGGGGTGGGGTACGGGGGGCAGGGGTGGGCCGGGGTGGGGTACGGGGGGCAGGGGTGGGGCGGGATGGGGCAGGAGGGGCGGGGGTGGGACGGGATGGGGCAGGAGGGGCAGGGGTGGGACGGGATGGGGCAGGAGGGGCATGGGTGGGACGGGATGGGGCAGGGGTGGGACGGGATGGGGCAGGGGTGGGACGGGATGGGGCAGGGGTGGGGCGGGATGGGGCAGGAGATGGGGCGGGAGGGGCAGGGGATGGGGCGGGAGGGGCAGGGGAGGGGGCTTTCGCCTTCTTACCCTCCTTGGTCGGCTTGGCCATCCGTGGTGTTGGCTCCGGAGCTGGGGCTGGCTTCGGTGCTCTCGCTGCCACAGATGCCCATGTTCTCTCCCTCTGGGGGCAGTCCTTGTAGCTGTGGGCTGCCAGTCCGCAGAGGTTGCAGGTCTTGCTCTTGGGGCAGTCCTTGGTCGTGTGACCTGTCACACGGCAATACCTGCAGGCATCCTCCGTACAGTCCTTGCCCTCGTGGCCCATCTTGCCACATCTCCTGCAGGTCTGCGGCATGTCCGGGTAGAAGATAAGTCCTGTGGAGTTGCCCAAGGAAAATGTCGTTGGCAGGTGCTGTAGTCCGTCTTGAGAAGCAGGGTTCTTGTTGAGTCTGACGACCACAGACCACTTGCAGGTCCAGTATCCGAGTGAGTTCAGGATGCGGGTGGGCTCCCTCACCACGGTGCAGAAGCGCTTCAGGAAGGTCGAGATGTCCGTGCCTGGGGTGTGTGGGTTCCGCATTGAGACCGTCACCCGCCTCTCCTCTCTTTGAATAAGGCAGTTGCCCACAAAGCGAGAGAAAGGGGATTCGGGACTCGCCGCTTTCACCACCTCCCAGTATCTTCTACAGGTCCCAATGGTGGCAAAGGTGATGTAGAAGATTCCCGAAAAGAAGGTTGCTATTCCCAGGGTGTCAGCCGTGGGGAAGCCTTGATCCGCCAGCATCTTCTTGCAGAACACGTCGTGGGACATGTCCGGCACCCTTCCGTCCACGGGCTTGAGCTTCAAGGCAACAGTCTGCCTCATCCAGGGCTCCAGGGTTGGAGCTTCCAGGTTAGGAATTCTGCCGCCCTTCTGCCTTGCCGTGGTGGAGATTGAAGCTTGCTGTGGTTGGGGCTGGACCTCCAGGCCTTGCCCTGCAGCCTCCTGGGTGGACTTGCTGGTTGAGGCCATGGCTTCTTCCAGCAGGCTCTTTTCCGCTTCCTTGCTTGCTTGTGGAGAGAGGCTTCGCAAAGTCTTCTTTCCCGGGTGGGAGGAGCTATGCAGATCCGGTCCCGGTGGGAGGAGCTATGCAAATCCTTCTCCAGAGGCAGCGAGTTTCTTCGAAAAGATTCTGCGCCGCCTTCCTCTTCGCCGCTGTTCCGGAATTCACCGCCGATTCCCTTCTTCCAGGTTCTTCGTCGGCTTCTTCCGGAGCTGCAGTCTTCAAGATCTTCTCCTTCTTCAGATGTTCCGAGGCAGGCAGGAGACGATCTTCAGGTGGTATGCTCTAGAGAAATGCGGTTCTAATAAGAACGAAAAGTACTGCAATCGTACTACGCAAAAATCTCTACCACAATGCTTGGAGTTCTTCAGACCGTAGCGATCATGGTATCTCCCCTGCCAGGTAAGTATACTGATAAGAACAGATTTTTTTGATTGAAAGAGCTTTATTTTCCGTTCAGTCATTACAAGTCGTACAATAAATTACAGTCACACAAAGCATGATAGTACAATACACAGCAAAGGTTCCCTAAGCTATACATCGCACACCATGCTACTCTAACATTCAGCTCAATCCTGCAATAGAAAAGCACAAGAGATCAAACAAAAACCAAATAATACAATCTGTGATCGGGGTAGGGGTGTGGGCGACTATGTGGGGGTAGGGAGGGGGCGGATCACAGGGCCAAACTGTTGGGCTGTATCTTCAGGGAGACATGGGAGAAGGAGAGGGGTCTTCACTCCTCTTCTTCCTCATCAACGGCCGAGCTGTCCAAGATGGAATAGTCTCTAAGCAGGTTCTTGATGAACCTGCGGCAGTCCCGGACGGACATGTTTTCCCTGTTGATCACGAGGCGGTTCCTGGAGAGCCACACTGCGTCCTTAAAACAGTTCATAAGGCGCCAGGCCTCCTGGATGGCCTCCACGTCGTGGGTCCCAGGGAACAGGCCGTAAAGCACCGAATGGTACGATAGGCAGCTCCTGGGCACTGAGTCTCTGAGTTCCTGTTCTAGGGCGTCCAACAGACCCTGTGCAAAGGGGCACTGCCAAAACACGTGGAAAGATGTTTCCTCCACGTAGGGGCAACGGGGGCAGTACCGGGTCTTGCACAGGTTGCGGGCATGCATGAATGACCTGAGAGAGAGACCTCCCATGACGGCCATCCACGACAAGTCCTTGTGTCCATTGGTAAGCCGCTTTGAGGCCACATTGTTCCAAACTGTCTCTGCAGTGGCTGCGGGGAGTCCCGGAACCAGCTCGGTCGAGTCCTTAGCTCGGATGAGCTTGTGGATTGTCTTTGGCTTCCATAGGTCTGGTTTCAGTCCTTCCAGCTGGTGCTCCCTCACAAACCGGACAACATCCCCATAGAACCAGGGAGTGTTCCAGTTGTAAGGGATGGAGCTGTCCCACTTGTCCCAGCCCAGCTGTCTCCAGAGGGGCATGAGAAGCAAGCGAGACATGGACCTGCCCGCTGAGCCAGTCTTTTCTACAAGAGTCCGCTGCACCGTGACACATGCAAAGGAGGCCCTCAGCAGAGCGGGGATGTCGGGTATTCCCTTCCCACCCTTGCGGGGTTCCTTGTACATCACGGTCCTCTTGACTCTGTCCATTTTGCCCCAGACGAAGCCAAATACTGTCCGGGTGATGGCCTTGCAAACGGTGGTATGGGGAGGCCAGGCCTGTGCGGTATATTGGAGCACAGGCAAAACTTCACTCCGCAGGACAAGTGCCTTGCCTTCCATCGTGAGCTTTCTGGAGCTCCACAGTCCGATCTTTGAGTTTATCCTTCCTAGTCGGTCTTGCCAAGACTTAAGGGCCGCTCCTTCCTTCCCGAACCAGACTCCAAGAATTTGAATGAAGTCCGGCTTAATAGTAAAGGGGAAGGGGGCGGAAGAAGCCAGGTGCCACTCCCCGAAGAGCATGGCCTCCGACTTCCCGCAGTTGACTTTTGCCCCCGAAGCTCTGCCGAAGTCCTCGCAGGTCTGGACGAGTGCAGTCACCGAACGCTGGTCAGCGCAGAAGACGGTCACGTCGTCCATGTAGAGCGAGCACTTGACCTCGTGGCGATCTGGTCCTGGTGCGGTGATCCCTCTGATCTCTCCACTCTGCCGGATAGTCTCAGCGAAGAGCTCTATAACACAAACAAAAAGGAGAGGTGAAAGAGGGCAGCCTTGTCTAACCCCTGAAAGAATGGAAAAGGGGTCAGTCTTCCAGCCGTTCACCAACACCGTGCTGTAAATGTCAAAATACATAACGTTAACAAAAGAGCAAAACATCTTCCCCAGACCCAGCCTGCGCAAAACCCTGTCCATGAATGCGTGGGAGACACGGTCGAACGCCTTCTCCTGATCTAAGCTGACCAGGGCGGCGCGGCCCCCGCGGTCCTGGATGTAATGGACCGTGTCTCTCACAAGGGCAAGGCTGTCGGCAATCCTGCGGCCAGGAATGCTGCAGGTCTGGTCCGGATGGACGATCTGCCCCATGACAGGTTTCAGCCTGTTGGCCAGCACCTTGGCGAGGATCTTGTAGTCCACGTTCAGGAGAGAGATGGGACGCCAGTTTTTCAGGTCACATCTCTCCCCCTTCCGCTTATACAAGATCGTGATCATCCCTTCCCTCAACGACGGAGGCATTCTGCCCCCCACCACCATCTCCTCGTACACCTCCAACAGGTCCGGACAGGTCAGGTCACCCAGCGCTACGTAGAGCTCGGCCGGGAGACCGTCACTGCCCGGGGTCCTGCCGGGCTTAAAGGATTTAGCGGCAGAGAGCAGCTCCCCCACCGTCAAGGGATCGTCCATAGCCGCCGCACCTGCGGGATCAACAACGTTAGTGACACCTGACAGGAACCTCTCGGCGGCTTCGGGGTCGGATGACTTGGGGGCGTAGAGGTTGCTGTAGAAGTCGTGGACGACCCCCATCACTTCCTCCTTGCCGCTCCTCATGTGTCCGGTCTCATCTCGTAGCTCAGTCAGGGGCGTGTGGCCGGCATGGAGCTTCCTGAAAAAGAAAGAGTTACATTTCTCACCCTTCTCCAGGTTCTCCACCTTGGAACGAAAGACGATTCGCTTGGATTCCTCCTCAAAGTGCCTTTTCAAGCTCTTTTTGGTCTCCTCCAGCTCCTCCCTGACGTCCCAGCCACACTGGAGCAGGTCCTGCAGGGACCGCAGCTCGCGCTGCAGTTTCCTCAAGTCCCACTTCTTCGCACACGCCTGTTGTCTGCCTTTTGCCTGAAAGAAACAACGGAATTCGACTTTAACATATTCCCACCAGTCGCTGATGCACTTGAACAGACATTTGTCATTTCGCCATACAAGGTACGCATCCCTAAGTTCCTCCATGACCTCCCTCTGCTCCAACAGGGCACAATTCAACTTCCAGGAGCCTGGGCCAGGTGGGAATCCATGGCCCAGAGTCCCCCGGAATCGAATGGCCCTGTGGTCAGAGAAGAAGCAGGGGACCATAGAGTACGACACCTTTCTGACTGCTCTCGAAGTGAAGATGAAGTCTATCCGAGAACGGAGCGAGCCATCGGGGCGGCTCCACGTATAGTTTACGGAGCCGTTCCCGATGGACCCGACAACGTCCTGCAAGGATGCCTCCGTCACCATCTCAATCAGCAGTTTAGACGTCACGTCCAGGTTGGCGGATGTGCCAGAACTGCGCCCGTCCACCTCAATGGGGCAGTTGAAGTCACCACCCAACACTACTGCCCTAGTGGTGGCGAGTTCAGCCCGCAGGGCCTGGAGAACCTCCAGTCGGACATCCCTCTCAGGGGAGGCGTACACGTTGATGAGCCGCACGGGCTCACCCGCCCAGGAACCGTCTGCGACAAGAAGTCTGCCACAGACGAGCTCCCGGACGGAATCAAGTGCAAAGTTACCTCCCCTGATCAGGATGGCCACCCCCGCAGACCTATTGTCGCCCCCACCAGACCAGTAGGAAGGGCCGTGAGGCCACTGCCTGGCCAGATGGTTGTAAGACCTAGAAGCAGACAAAGCACATTCCTGCAACATGTAAACATCACACCTCTGGGAATCTAAGAACGTAAGAACAGTCTGGAATCTAAACCAAGCTCTAATACTCCTCACATTAATGCAGAAGATGTTGAGATCAGCCATGGGAGTAAAAAAAAGAGGTTAGTTCTGATACTAGTTACCAGTCTGGTCGGACGGGTCCTCTTCTCTGGCGCCTGTCGGCTCGTGTGGCTTCTCGTAGCGCCCTTCCAAGAACTCGTCGTAGACCGTGTTGGACGGAGTGTCCAGGATTTTCTTAACCTCTGGGTCCTGCAGCAGCTCCTCCATAGATTGAGCTTGGACTGGCTCTGCTTGGACCTGCTCCACTTGGGCCTGCTCCATCACCTCCTCTCCTTCTGAAGCCTCAGGGCTCTCGCAGACCTGCTCCATCTCCTCCTCCTCATCTGAAGCTTGAGGGGTTTCGCAGGTCTCGATTATCTTTCTTTTGTGGGACTCTTCTGATACGTTGTCCCTTCCTTTCCTCTTCCTCTGTATGGTACCTGGGGGAGGAAGCACAGGAAAGTCCTCCGAAGGGCGGGCACCAGCAGCTGGAGGGGGGTTAGGTGCTGCTGGGCCAGGAGAGAAAGGAGGCTGGGTGGGGCGGGGGGCAGGAGAGAGTGCCCGGGCAGGGGAGGACGGGGCAGGGGTGGGCCGGGCAGGGGAGGACGGGGCAGGGGTGGGCCGGGCAGGGGAGGACGGGGCAGGGGTGGGCCGGGGTGGGGTACGGGGGGCAGGGGTGGGCCGGGGTGGGGTACGGGGGGCAGGGGTGGGGCGGGATGGGGCAGGAGGGGTGGGGGTGGGACGGGATGGGGCAGGAGGGGCAGGGGTGGGACGGGATGGGGCAGGAGGGGCAGGGGTGGGACGGGATGGGGCAGGGGTGGGACGGGATGGGGCAGGGGTGGGGCGGGATGGGGCAGGAGATGGGGCGGGAGGGGCAGGGGATGGGGCGGGAGGTGCAGGGGAGGGGCGGGACGGGGCAGGGGTGGTGGCTTTCGCCTTCTTACCCTCCTTGGTCGGCTTGGCCATCCGTGGTGTTGGCTCCGGAGCTGGGGCTGGCTTCGGTGCTCTCGCTGCCACAGATGCCCATGTTCTCTCCCTCTGGGGGCAGTCCTTGTAGCTGTGGGCTGCCAGTCCGCAGAGGTTGCAGGTCTTGCTCTTGGGGCAGTCCTTGGTCGTGTGACCTGTCACACGGCAATACCTGCAGGCATCCTCCGTACAGTCCTTGCCCTCGTGGCCCATCTTGCCACATCTCCTGCAGGTCTGCGGCATGTCCGGGTAGAAGATAAGTCCTGTGGAGTTGCCCAAGGAAAATGTCGTTGGCAGGTGCTGTAGTCCGTCTGGAGAAGCAGGGTTCTTGTTGAGTCTGACGACCACAGACCACTTGCAGGTCCAGTATCCGAGTGAGTTCAGGATGCGGGTGGGCTCCCTCACCACGGTGCAGAAGCGCTTCAGGAAGGTCGAGATGTCCGTGCCTGGGGTGTGTGGGTTCCGCATTGAGACCGTCACCCGCCTCTCCTCTCTTTGAATAAGGCAGTTGCCCACAAAGCGAGAGAAAGGGGATTCGGGACTCGCCGCTTTCACCACCTCCCAGTATCTTCTACAGGTCCCAATGGTGGCAAAGGTGATGTAGAAGATTCCCGAAAAGAAGGTTGCTATTCCCAGGGTGTCAGCCGTGGGGAAGCCTTGATCCGCCAGCATCTTCTTGCAGAACACGTCGTGGGACATGTCCGGCACCCTTCCGTCCACGGGCTTGAGCTTCAAGGCAACAGTCTGCCTCATCCAGGGCTCCAGGGTTGGAGCTTCCAGGTTAGGAATTCTGCCGCCCTTCTGCCTTGCCGTGGTGGAGGTTGAAGCTTGCTGTGGTTGGGGCTGGACCTCCAGGCCTTGCCCTGCAGCCTCCTGGGTGGACTTGCTGGTTGAGGCCATGGCTTCTTCCAGCAGGCTCTTTTCCGCTTCCTTGCTTGCTTGTGGAGAGAGGCTTCGCAAAGTCTTCTTTCCCGGGTGGGAGGAGCTATGCAGATCCGGTCCCGGTGGGAGGAGCTATGCAAATCCTTCTCCAGAGGCAGCGAGTTTCTTCGAAAAGATTCTGCGCCGCCTTCCTCTTCGCCGCTGTTCCGGAATTCACCGCCGATTCCCTTCTTCCAGGTTCTTCGTCGGCTTCTTCCGGAGCTGCAGTCTTCAAGATCTTCTCCTTCTTCAGATGTTCCGAGGCAGGCAGGAGACGATCTTCAGGTGGTATGCTCTAGAGAAATGCGGTTCTAATAAGAACGAAAAGTACTGCAATCGTACTACGCAAAATCTCTACCACAATGCTTGGAGTTCTTCAGACCGTAGCGATCATGGTATCTCCCCTGCCAGGTAAGTATACTGATAAGAACAGATACTACACTTGATCTTAGCCAAAAGGCCGAGAAGCGATAACCGTGAAAGGGGCGGGCCCAACAAGGTGCCCTTCATGGGCACTATCACTGCTTGCTGTCAGGGAGGCTGCCAGACAATTTTCCATGCACACTCTGGGCTGGGGGGCAGTCAACCACCAGTACACACAGCAGAACCTAAACCCATACCATTATTGCTAAGCAGCAAGACAGGGGCCCATTGCACTCCCACGGGGCCTTTTTAAATGCAATCCATAACCCGGATTTGCCAGGAACCCTTCTTACTCCTCCTACTTGCATGTGACACTGGGCTTAGGATCTGCATAGGAAACACACACACAAGCACACACCTACCTTTGTTGCCTGCAGATGCCTCCTTGGCTGTCCCCAAACGGTATCAAACCAACACCCACGGGAAGCTGTAAGCATAGAGGACATGCCTGCACCCCATTGGACTTACCTGTGTGGGTTAAACCCGGGTTATTTGACAACCTATGGCGGTGATGGTTCTGCTCAGGCAGAGCAGTGCTGATGCTCCTCATAAAGCTGTCGCTGCTGTGAAGGTTCTAGGTGACATCACAAATCCCTATGGTTACATACACAACAAAGCTGGGTTGTTGTTGTTTACACTCTGCAAGGCCTGTGGAAGTGAGTGACATCATAGCACTGTAGTTCTGAGGGTTCTAGATGGATGCAACAATCTCCTGTTGCTTCTATGAAGGCCATAATAGACGACATCACCAAACAGCTCCATAGTCACATACACAGCAAAGGAGAGATGTTGTTTACACCTAGTGATGTCAGTGGTATTGAGTGACATCACAGCACAGTGCTAAGGCTCCTGGGCCTGGACACAGCAGCGGCTGCAATATCTCAACGGAGAATACGTTTATATATATGTGTGTGTGTGCGCGTATATATATATATATATATATATATATATATTTCTCCGCCGAAATCACTTTTAAACCCATTTCCACCTTTTTTTCCCTTCTCTTCCTCTTACTTTTTTTTCACGTTTTTTTACGTTTTTCTCCTTTTCGCCTCTTTTCTGGGCGTATTATTCTTCTTTTTCTTCTTTTTTTTCGTCTAATGCATACCCCATCAGTGCAGCAATGCTTATTCAATACCGCCAGCAGATGGAGACACTGGGGGATAATTTTCTAAGGATTTATACTGATTTTTCCTGTCTGAATTTGTCGCACAGAAAGTTGCAGGCCAAATATGTGTGACATTTCTGTGACTTTAGCTTCTAGAGCATTTTTACAACATTATACATAGGTGCTGAATACATAAAAAGCGACTGTTCAGCGACAGACAAGTCGCATCGGCTGAAAGTAGGCCAGAATGTCAGTCCATGTTGGAGCAGGTTTAGATACAGTCTAAAGTATAGATCTCAAAGTCTGTGCACAGAATTTAGCAAGGGCCTCGCACCTTCTGATGCATCAGGTAGGTGCACAATAGCATAGCCTAACCCTCTGTACTTTGGTCTATATTGATGCGGGACATAGACAGCCAGCTGATGACCAATCCATTAGTGCAATGGATGGCTGGAAGCATTTGTCTTTGCCTTTGCAATACCACAGAAGCAATGCTTGGTCAATGTACAGCAATGACACACCTGTGTGAACAGCCAGGAGACCCCCCCCCCCCCCCATGTTATGTTACATAGTTACATAGTTAGTACGGTCGAAAAAAGACATATGTCCATCAAGTTCAACCAGGGAATTAAGGGGTAGGGGTGTGGCGCGATATTGGGGAAGGGATGAGATTTTATATTTCTTCATAAGCATTAATCTTATTTTGTCAATTAGGAACATTCAGCACCCACCCGCTATCAAGGCAGCTGCCTATCATGTCATACCCTACCTGCACAGGTGTGCTGGCTACTCAAATGATCCAATTAAGGAGGCCATTTAGTCAGCAGCAGCAGAAGTCCTGTGCCTGGACGCTCCAACAGCGGCCAGACACAAGCAGAAGCAGAAGCAGCAGAAGCAGCAGCAGCACCACCTTTTGTTTTTTGGCTGCAGCAGCAGCAAGGCCCACAGGGCTGGCTAGCTGGCTAGCCAGCAAGCAGGTAGCAATGAAAGTAGGAATCTTTCTTTTTAACCCTGTAAGGGGGTGGTGCACTGTACCCGAAGATACTGCCATATCGGGTCAATGCATAGGGCGACGGAAGCAAGCTTCGAAATCGGCCCCCGTTCTCAAAAATCCATTTAATATATGGTCCCCAGATAGGGGACGTATCAGATATTAAACTGATAAGAACAGATACTACACTTGATCTTAGCCAAAAGGCCGAGAAGCGATAACCGTGAAAGGGGCGGGCCCAACAAGGTGCCCTTCATGGGCACTATCACTGCTTGCTGTCAGGGAGGCTGCCAGACAATTTTCCATGCACACTCTGGGCTGGGGGGCAGTCAACCACCAGTACACACAGCAGAACCTAAACCCATACCATTATTGCTAAGCAGCAAGACAGGGGCCCATTGCACTCCCACGGGGCCTTTTTAAATGCAATCCATAACCCGGATTTGCCAGGAACCCTTCTTACTCCTCCTACTTGCATGTGACACTGGGCTTAGGATCTGCATAGGAAACACACACACAAGCACACACCTACCTTTGTTGCCTGCAGATGCCTCCTTGGCTGTCCCCAAACGGTATCAAACCAACACCCACGGGAAGCTGTAAGCATAGAGGACATGCCTGCACCCCATTGGACTTACCTGTGTGGGTTAAACCCGGGTTATTTGACAACCTATGGCGGTGATGGTTCTGCTCAGGCAGAGCAGTGCTGATGCTCCTCATAAAGCTGTCGCTGCTGTGAAGGTTCTATGTGACATCACAAATCCCTATGGTTACATACACAACAAAGCTGGGTTGTTGTTGTTTACACTCTGCAAGGCCTGTGGAAGTGAGTGACATCATAGCACTGTAGTTCTGAGGGTTCTAGATGGATGCAACAATCTCCTGTTGCTTCTATGAAGGCCATAATAGACGACATCACCAAACAGCTCCATAGTCACATACACAGCAAAGGAGAGATGTTGTTTACACCTAGTGATGTCAGTGGTATTGAGTGACATCACAGCACAGTGCTAAGGCTCCTGGGCCTGGACACAGCAGCGGCTGCAATATCTCAACGGAGAATACGTTTATATATATGTGTGTGTGTGCGCGTATATACATATATATATATATATATATATATTTCTCCGCCGAAATCACTTTTAAACCCATTTCCACCTTTTTTTCCCTTCTCTTCCTCTTACTTTTTTTTCACGTTTTTTTACGTTTTTCTCCTTTTCGCCTCTTTTCTGGGCGTATTATTCTTCTTTTTCTTCTTTTTTTTCGTCTAATGCATACCCCATCAGTGCAGCAATGCTTATTCAATACCGCCAGCAGATGGAGACACTGGGGGATAATTTTCTAAGGATTTATACTGATTTTTCCTGTCTGAATTTGTCGCACAGAAAGTTGCAGGCCAAATATGTGTGACATTTCTGCGACTTTAGCTTCTAGAGCATTTTTACAACATTATACATAGGTGCTGAATACATAAAAAGCGACTGTTCAGCGACAGACAAGTCGCATCGGCTGAAAGTAGGCCAGAATGTCAGTCCATGTTGGAGCAGGTTTAGATACAGTCTAAAGCATAGATCTCAAAGTCTGTGCACAGAATTTAGCAAGGGCCTCGCACCTTCTGATGCATCAGGTAGGTGCACAATAGCATAGCCTAACCCTCTGTACTTTGGTCTATATTGATGCGGGACATAGACAGCCAGCTGATGACCAATCCATTAGTGCAATGGATGGCTGGAAGCATTTGTCTTTGCCTTTGCAATACCACAGAAGCAATGCATGGTCAATGTACAGCAATGACACACCTGTGTGAACAGCCAGGAGACCCCCCCCCCCCCATGTTATGTTACATAGTTACATAGTTAGTACGGTCGAAAAAAGACATATGTCCATCAAGTTCAACCAGGGAATTAAGGGGTAGGGGTGTGGCGCGATATTGGGGAAGGGATGAGATTTTATATTTCTTCATAAGCATTAATCTTATTTTGTCAATTAGGAACATTCAGCACCCACCCGCTATCAAGGCAGCTGCCTATCATGTCATGCCCTACCTGCACAGGTGTGCTGGCTACTCAAATGATCCAATTAAGGAGGCCATTTAGTCAGCAGCAGCAGAAGTCCTGTGCCTGGACGCTCCAACAGCGGCCAGACACAAGCAGAAGCAGAAGCAGCAGAAGCAGCAGCAGCACCACCTTTTGTTTTTTGGCTGCAGCAGCAGCAAGGCCCACAGGGCTGGCTAGCTGGCTAGCCAGCAAGCAGGTAGCAATGAAAGTAGGAATCTTTCTTTTTAACCCTGTAAGGGGGTGGTGCACTGTACCCGAAGATACTGCCATATCGGGTCAATGCATAGGGCGACGGAAGCAAGCTTCGAAATCGGCCCCCGTTCTCAAAAATCCATTTAATATATGGTCCCCAGATAGGGGACGTATCAGATATTAAACTGATAAGAACAGATACTACACTTGATCTTAGCCAAAAGGCCGAGAAGCGATAACCGTGAAAGGGGCGGGCCCAACAAGGTGCCCTTCATGGGCACTATCACTGCTTGCTGTCAGGGAGGCTGCCAGACAATTTTCCATGCACACTCTGGGCTGGGGGGCAGTCAACCACCAGTACACACAGCAGAACCTAAACCCATACCATTATTGCTAAGCAGCAAGACAGGGGCCCATTGCACTCCCACGGGGCCTTTTTAAATGCAATCCATAACCCGGATTTGCCAGGAACCCTTCTTACTCCTCCTACTTGCATGTGACACTGGGCTTAGGATCTGCATAGGAAACACACACACAAGCACACACCTACCTTTGTTGCCTGCAGATGCCTCCTTGGCTGTCCCCAAACGGTATCAAACCAACACCCACGGGAAGCTGTAAGCATAGAGGACATGCCTGCACCCCATTGGACTTACCTGTGTGGGTTAAACCCGGGTTATTTGACAACCTATGGCGGTGATGGTTCTGCTCAGGCAGAGCAGTGCTGATGCTCCTCATAAAGCTGTCGCTGCTGTGAAGGTTCTAGGTGACATCACAAATCCCTTTGGTTACATACACAACAAAGCTGGGTTGTTGTTGTTTACACTCTGCAAGGCCTGTGGAAGTGAGTGACATCATAGCACTGTAGTTCTGAGGGTTCTAGATGGATGCAACAATCTCCTGTTGCTTCTATGAAGGCCATAATAGACGACATCACCAAACAGCTCCATAGTCACATACACAGCAAAGGAGAGATGTTGTTTACACCTAGTGATGTCAGTGGTATTGAGTGACATCACAGCACAGTGCTAAGGCTCCTGGGCCTGGACACAGCAGCGGCTGCAATATCTCAACGGAGAATACGTTTATATATATGTGTGTGTGTGCGCGTATATATATATATATATATATATATATATATATATATATATTTCTCCGCCGAAATCACTTTTAAACCCATTTCCACCTTTTTTTCCCTTCTCTTCCTCTTACTTTTTTTTCACGTTTTTTTACGTTTTTCTCCTTTTCGCCTCTTTTCTGGGCGTATTATTCTTCTTTTTCTTCTTTTTTTTCGTCTAATGCATACCCCATCAGTGCAGCAATGCTTATTCAATACCGCCAGCAGATGGAGACACTGGGGGATAATTTTCTAAGGATTTATACTGATTTTTCCTGTCTGAATTTGTCGCACAGAAAGTTGCAGGCCAAATATGTGTGACATTTCTGCGACTTTAGCTTCTAGAGCATTTTTACAACATTATACATAGGTGCTGAATACATAAAAAGCGACTGTTCAGCGACAGACAAGTCGCATCGGCTGAAAGTAGGCCAGAATGTCAGTCCATGTTGGAGCAGGTTTAGATACAGTCTAAAGTATAGATCTCAAAGTCTGTGCACAGAATTTAGCAAGGGCCTCGCACCTTCTGATGCATCAGGTAGGTGCACAATAGCATAGCCTAACCCTCTGTACTTTGGTCTATATTGATGCGGGACATAGACAGCCAGCTGATGACCAATCCATTAGTGCAATGGATGGCTGGAAGCATTTGTCTTTGCCTTTGCAATACCACAGAAGCAATGCATGGTCAATGTACAGCAATGACACACCTGTGTGAACAGCCAGGAGACCCCCCCCCCCCATGTTATGTTACATAGTTACATAGTTAGTACGGTCGAAAAAAGACATATGTCCATCAAGTTCAACCAGGGAATTAAGGGGTAGGGGTGTGGCGCGATATTGGGGAAGGGATGAGATTTTATATTTCTTCATAAGCATTAATCTTATTTTGTCAATTAGGAACATTCAGCACCCACCCGCTATCAAGGCAGCTGCCTATCATGTCATGCCCTACCTGCACAGGTGTGCTGGCTACTCAAATGATCCAATTAAGGAGGCCATTTAGTCAGCAGCAGCAGAAGTCCTGTGCCTGGACGCTCCAACAGCGGCCAGACACAAGCAGAAGCAGAAGCAGCAGAAGCAGCAGCAGCACCACCTTTTGTTTTTTGGCTGCAGCAGCAGCAAGGCCCACAGGGCTGGCTAGCTGGCTAGCCAGCAAGCAGGTAGCAATGAAAGTAGGAATCTTTCTTTTTAACCCTGTAAGGGGGTGGTGCACTGTACCCGAAGATACTGCCATATCGGGTCAATGCATAGGGCGACGGAAGCAAGCTTCGAAATCGGCCCCCGTTCTCAAAAATCCATTTAATATATGGTCCCCAGATAGGGGACGTATCAGATATTAAACTGATAAGAACAGATTTTTTTTTTTTTAACTTGGCTACCCCTGAGGGGTATCTTTTTATTTCGAATTCATAACATTTTACAAAGTGCATTACGATTTATAAATATAATTTTTTTTCAATAAAAACAAATTTTGATAATAAAATCACATATAACAATAAAAGTTCACATAAATACAATCATAATACACTTAAAATGGGCACTTGGTGGCTTTACAAAAGGGCGTTCCATTCATTAAAATACCATTTTCTAGCTAATAAAGGATAATATTTCTTGTCTAATAAAAAGTACTGGTACATATCACTAAAACAAAGAACTAAAACATCATTCACAGATAAAATCTCATGTTTAAAAAGTAAAATGTTTCTGGCATTCCATAGAGCTGCTTTAACACAGTTTATGATCTTCCATGCCATTGTCTCTTGAGTCCGTATTGGGCATTCCAGACATCCATAAAAAACAGCTGCAGAGTTTAAGTCCTTTATTTCTGTTATCTTCTTCACCAGAGGGAGTATTTTAGTCCATATCCTTTTTGCATAAAAACAAGTCCAGAAAAGGTGGTACACGGTCTCGGGTTCCTGGCAGCCCTCCCTCGGGCATACTGCAGTGTTGGCCATCCTTCTTCGGTGCTGGAATGCCCGGCATGGAAGACACTCGTGTATGCAGCTCCAGGCCAGATCTTTCTGTGAATTAAAAAGATAAATCATATTTGCCATCTTCCATATTTTCCTGCATTTCTCTTCATTAAAATTATTCACAGGGGCAATAAAACCACTTTCTTTAATATATTTTAACATTTTTTTGCTATTAGTTACTTCATTAATACTTTTTCCGTTAAAGTTGTACAAGTTGAAAATTTTCTCTAAAATCTTGTATTGTTGGGGAAGATTAAAAGCATAAGGACAGCTTAAAACAGTTTTAAACCACCCATTCCTCCTCATAAAAAAACCTGTATTAAAACGGATAAAATATGACCAGTAACTATCCTTAAAAAGTGTGCTAACACACATGCTAAAAAACTTGGTAAAAAGGAACGCCCTGATGTCGGGGAAGTCCTTTCCACCCATACCTTTTGGCATCATGACGATCTCTCTTCTCAATTTTTCACTCTTGGAGCTCCATAAAAAGGTAAAACATGCTTTAATAATTTTATTTAAAATCATTTCGGGGGGTGGAAAGACCATGCCAAGATACAATAAAATGGGTAAAATCACCATCTTTGTAACTAAAACCTTCCCCTCCATCGTTAGCTTTCTCATGTTCCACATACAAATTTTTGTGTTTATTTTTTGAGCCACCAAGTCCCAGCTATTAAAACCATTGTTTGACTCACTGAAGGAGACCCCTAAAATCTGCACAGACTCAGACACAGGAATGGGTAAATCCCTTAAAAACAGTCCTCCTATATTTAAAACACTGCTTTTATTAAAATTTACCTTAAAACCGGAGGCACAACAAAAAAATTCAACTTGCTTTAGGGCTTTTTGAAGCGATGGGGTGTCCCTTCCAAGCACTGCCACATCGTCCATGTACCCCACTACTTTAGCCTCTAGTCCCCCTCCTCCCGGCAGGGGGACCCCTCTTATTTGCTTATCTCTCCTCAAGGTGCATAGTAGAGGCTCAAGCGCACATATGAAAAGTAGTGGGGACAAAGGACACCCCTGCTTCACTCCGGAATTTAAAATCACATCCTGTGTCTTAAAACCGTTAACTAAAATCTTGCTTGTGCAGTTTTTATAAAAGGCCTTAAGAGACAATAAAAAGCCTTCAGGTATACCCATTTTCTCTAAAACCTTAAAAAGATAAAAATGTGACACTCTGTCAAAAGCCTTCTCGAAGTCTAAGGATAAAATGGCTAGTTTTCCGTTTCTAGACTTTGTGTCACTAATCACATCTTTTAAAAGGTTAAGATTTTCCCATATGCTCCTCCCAGGCACCCCACAGACCTGATTTGAATGGATTATTTTCTCTATTACACTTTTTAATCTATTTGCGCACAGTTTTGCCATCACTTTGTAGTCACAGTTGAGGAGGGTGATTGGTCTCCAGTTCTTTAGATCTGACCGGTCTCCCTTTTTGAACAGCAGGGAGACATCACCCTTCCTCCATGAACCTGGGAGGGCTTTTGTTTTAAATACTTCTGTAAAAAGGGAAAAAAGGTCATCTTTTAAAACACCATAAAAAATGACATAAAACTCAATGGGTATACCGTCAGGACCAGGCACCTTACCGGATTTAAAACTCCTGATCGTCTCTAAAACCTCCTGTTCCGAGATCTCCCTCTGTAAAAGAGACTGGGACACAGGGTCTAAAACATTGGTAATCTCCTTCAATGAGTCATTCATAAAATCAATATCAATATTTTTTGTATTAAAAAGATCCGCATAAAATGAATGTACCCTTTTTAAAATACCCTGTACATCTTTTTCTCCTTGTATATTATCAATTAAAACCTTTTTATCCGTTACTTTCTTAAAAAAGTACCTGGAGCAGGTCTCGTTCTCTTCAAGGTGCTTTATTTTGGATCTGAAAATTATCTCTTTTCCCTTCTGCTCCAGGCACTGTTTTATTTCTTTTTTTAAGTCAGTAATTTCTCTATAAACCTCTATACCATTGTCTCTGAATTTGTACAGGGTTTGCAGACGGGTATTTAGAAGGGAGTAAAACTCACGCTTCTCTTTAGCTCTAGAGATCCCTACTCTAATAAAAAACTCTTTTATTTTTATTTTCATTTTCTCCCACCATATACTGATGGGAGTGTTAGGATCTCTTACCCGTCTGCAGTCCTTGTAGAAGTTGATAAAATCGGATAAAACCTGCGGATCTTCTAAAAGGGATACATTCATCTTCCAGGCATTCCTCCCAGTCTTTTTTCTAAAATCACTCTTCACCTTAAAAGATAAAAGTTTGTGATCAGAAAAAACATTGGTTAAAACATCACACTTAAAAGGCAGTACTTGATAAGAACAGAAGATAAAATCGATCCTGGAGCTGCAGTTTGCGTTGCTCCAGGTCACACCGTCTCTTTCTGGTAAAATACTATTGCATTTCTTAAAAACATCAGTAAGTCTAAAATCAATAATCATATTTTTTAACATAGAAGATGTTTTATCATAGTTTCTACTTACTGAATTGGTAAAACGGTGCTCCCCCCTTAAAATACAATTAAAATCACCTGCTAAAATAAGAGGTTCAGAATCATTGATAAAAAGGGGTAAAATCTCTAACATCCGTGCTCTATCATTTTTATTGGGTGAACCATAAAAATTTAAAAACTGCCATTTAATACCATCAATAAAAGCTTTAACCAATAAAATTCTGCCTGGTAAAATCTCATGAATAAAATCAATAAAAGCATTTCCTTTAAAAAGTATGGCGACCCCTGCTGATCTGGATTCGTTAGATCCAGACCAGACTGATGGACCGTGTACCCAATCTTTTTTATACTTTTCATAATTTAAACTATGCGGGATGCCGCACTCCTGCAGGAAAACCACAGAAGCAGCAAAAATAGACAAGTAGTTAAAAAGGGCAACCCGTTTCGCTCGTGAACTTATACTTCTTACATTCATAGACAATCCGGACAACTCAGCCATTGGAGATGTAAAAAAAAGGGAGGCTCAGATAACAAACTAAAAACCAGATTGCGCACTGGAGCTCTCGTTACCCCCCACCTCTGACTCTACCGTACACATAGAGGAAGCCGGAGAGGAACCACCATCGCTCGAGCAGCCCCCCTCTTCCAAGACCACAGGTGTATAGACGGAGTACATTGGTAAGAACAGCTTCTGGGCTCCATTCTCTTTTTCGGCGTCCACCTCTTGCCCCTCCATAGGGGTCGGGTGCGTACTTAGGTCCGTTTCCGGGACCTCGGAGATGGTCACCCCTGAAACCTCCTCCTGGCTGGGAGGAGGAGGGGTATCCACCGCTGGGACCTGTGGAGGAGCTTCACTTGGAGCCCCCGTCACGACAGGAACTTCCATCTGCTCCTCCTGGACCACCTCCGAGTCCGGACGCCCTTTGGAGCCCCTTCGTCTTTTCACCTTTGCTACTCCGTCCGGGTTTTCACACTCAGGGGGACCCCGAGCAGGAGGACCTTCCGGGGTGGAATCGGGCACCTCTCGCTCTTCCACCTTCTCTGAGGTATCTGCCCGATCCCCTCTCGCATTTCTCTTCCCCGGCCTCCTCTCATTTGGGGTCCCCCTTTCCACCTGTGCCTCTTTCTCCTGGGGTTCTTTTGGGGGGGCGTGGTCTCCATCTCACAGCTTACCTCTTCTTGTGGGGGGTGCTCCTCCTCTCTGGCTTTTCCCCAGGCTGGTCTCCGGACGTCTCTCTTGGGTTGCCCTTGCTGTTCTGTGGTTTTTTTTGGTCTGTGGGGACAGAAAGCATACACGTGACCAAAGTGACGGCAAAAATTACATCTCAAACCCTTATCACATTTTTCTGTTTCATGTTGCATGCTTCCACATTTCTTACAGGAACTTTCACAATTTTCCTTTATGTGCCCATAACGTTGGCACCTTCTGCAGAAGTTTGGCATTCCCGCAAAAAAGAGGTCGCCACACACATTGTTTAATTTAAAACGAGCAGGCGGTAATAGTATCCCCCCTGGGAGGGTGGGGTCTTTGTTGCACGTGACTTGATATCGCCATTTTGAGGTCCAGACACCACAGTCGTTCATGATTTTTCCTCTGAACTCCACCTTTTTAAAGTAGGCTGCCAGGAACCCATCGATCTCTCTCTGATTTACAAAAGGGGAGTACATCTTCACGACAATCAACTTGGTTTCATCTAGGACGTGCTCGACAATTTGGATACCCTTAAGCCTCGGATCATCCTGCTTTGGAATTTTCATTACTGCATCTAAGAATACGCCTTCCCCTATGAAAGTGCAGTCGTAGATCCTCCGCTTAGGGTAATCCTGGATGGCCAAAATCTCTCGCTTACGAACATTAAGAATCTTGTCGAGCACGTCCTCTATCACGAACCTCATGCCACGTGCATCCGCCGCATCACCTGTGAGAATGACCCGCACAGTGTGTTTAATCCGGGCATAAGCCGGTACCGAACCAGGATCTAGATCTTCATCCATGGTTCATTCGTGTTTTGGTCTGGTTCTCTCCGCTCCAACCAACCAGCCAATTCGCTCAAACCTCTCTCCACCCAAAGGCTTTGAGAGGCGATCGCAACCCGTTACCCTGGGACTAAGCCCTCTCCCCAATAGCAACAAGTGGGTGAAGCCCAGGCAATAAACCTGGGCGATCCCACAAGGCCGAGGAGAGGGGTACCCGAGTACCTTCTGACCAGATCTCCTGTATTACTACACTTGATCTTAGCCAAAAGGCCGAGAAGCGATAACCGTGAAAGGGGCGGGCCCAACAAGGTGCCCTTCATGGGCACTATCACTGCTTGCTGTCAGGGAGGCTGCCAGACAATTTTCCATGCACACTCTGGGCTGGGGGGCAGTCAACCACCAGTACACACAGCAGAACCTAAACCCATACCATTATTGCTAAGCAGCAAGACAGGGGCCCATTGCACTCCCACGGGGCCTTTTTAAATGCAATCCATAACCCGGATTTGCCAGGAACCCTTCTTACTCCTCCTACTTGCATGTGACACTGGGCTTAGGATCTGCATAGGAAACACACACACAAGCACACACCTACCTTTGTTGCCTGCAGATGCCTCCTTGGCTGTCCCCAAACGGTATCAAACCAACACCCACGGGAAGCTGTAAGCATAGAGGACATGCCTGCACCCCATTGGACTTACCTGTGTGGGTTAAACCCGGGTTATTTGACAACCTATGGCGGTGATGGTTCTGCTCAGGCAGAGCAGTGCTGATGCTCCTCATAAAGCTGTCGCTGCTGTGAAGGTTCTAGGTGACATCACAAATCCCTATGGTTACATACACAACAAAGCTGGGTTGTTGTTGTTTACACTCTGCAAGGCCTGTGGAAGTGAGTGACATCATAGCACTGTAGTTCTGAGGGTTCTAGATGGATGCAACAATCTCCTGTTGCTTCTATGAAGGCCATAATAGACGACATCACCAAACAGCTCCATAGTCACATACACAGCAAAGGAGAGATGTTGTTTACACCTAGTGATGTCAGTGGTATTGAGTGACATCACAGCACAGTGCTAAGGCTCCTGGGCCTGGACACAGCAGCGGCTGCAATATCTCAACGGAGAATACGTTTATATATATGTGTGTGTGTGCGCGTATATATATATATATATATATATATATATATTTCTCCGCCGAAATCACTTTTAAACCCATTTCCACCTTTTTTTCCCTTCTCTTCCTCTTACTTTTTTTTCACGTTTTTTTACGTTTTTCTCCTTTTCGCCTCTTTTCTGGGCGTATTATTCTTCTTTTTCTTCTTTTTTTTCGTCTAATGCATACCCCATCAGTGCAGCAATGCTTATTCAATACCGCCAGCAGATGGAGACACTGGGGGATAATTTTCTAAGGATTTATACTGATTTTTCCTGTCTGAATTTGTCGCACAGAAAGTTGCAGGCCAAATATGTGTGACATTTCTGCGACTTTAGCTTCTAGAGCATTTTTACAACATTATACATAGGTGCTGAATACATAAAAAGCGACTGTTCAGCGACAGACAAGTCGCATCGGCTGAAAGTAGGCCAGAATGTCAGTCCATGTTGGAGCAGGTTTAGATACAGTCTAAAGTATAGATCTCAAAGTCTGTGCACAGAATTTAGCAAGGGCCTCGCACCTTCTGATGCATCAGGTAGGTGCACAATAGCATAGCCTAACCCTCTGTACTTTGGTCTATATTGATGCGGGACATAGACAGCCAGCTGATGACCAATCCATTAGTGCAATGGATGGCTGGAAGCATTTGTCTTTGCCTTTGCAATACCACAGAAGCAATGCATGGTCAATGTACAGCAATGACACACCTGTGTGAACAGCCAGGAGACCCCCCCCCCCCCCCCATGTTATGTTACATAGTTACATAGTTAGTACGGTCGAAAAAAGACATATGTCCATCAAGTTCAACCAGGGAATTAAGGGGTAGGGGTGTGGCGCGATATTGGGGAAGGGATGAGATTTTATATTTCTTCATAAGCATTAATCTTATTTTGTCAATTAGGAACATTCAGCACCCACCCGCTATCAAGGCAGCTGCCTATCATGTCATGCCCTACCTGCACAGGTGTGCTGGCTACTCAAATGATCCAATTAAGGAGGCCATTTAGTCAGCAGCAGCAGAAGTCCTGTGCCTGGACGCTCCAACAGCGGCCAGACACAAGCAGAAGCAGAAGCAGCAGCAGCACCACCTTTTGTTTTTTGGCTGCAGCAGCAGCAAGGCCCACAGGGCTGGCTAGCTGGCTAGCCAGCAAGCAGGTAGCAATGAAAGTAGGAATCTTTCTTTTTAACCCTGTAAGGGGGTGGTGCACTGTACCCGAAGATACTGCCATATCGGGTCAATGCATAGGGCGACGGAAGCAAGCTTCGAAATCGGCCCCCGTTCTCAAAAATCCATTTAATATATGGTCCCCAGATAGGGGACGTATCAGATATTAAACTGATAAGAACAGATTTTTTTTAAGTTTCCCTCAGAACTAAATCATAGTTCTAAGATCTCATATGAACTAGATTTTTGTGCTCATCATCAGGTAACTTTTTTTTTTTTTTTTTATTTCCAGAATAAAACAAATTAAAACAACAAAACAACTAACAAGAATAACTCAAATAAACCTTAATCCAAAATGAAACCCTTTCTCCATGCGAAAACTGCCAAATAATCAATTAAACCGAATTGAAGAGCTCCACTCTTCAAAGCTTCTTTGACAGGGACTGCCAACCATGGTGACACTTGGTAGGTCGCCATGAAGCGCCTTACATCAGGCTTCATGGACTGCATTATTTTTCCCCTCACAGTTTCAAGCCGGGTATTCACTTTTATTTTAAATTTTACTAGGTCTTGAACAAATATTTCTTTTTCTTCCTTTGGGGCTTGGTCTAGCACCTCACCCAAATATCCAGAAAAAATACTCACTGAGAATTATTTTCTTTAATTCCTCTGTGTGCTCCCCTTCAGAAGCCTCACTTACGCTTTCTTCTTCCATTTCTTTTCCTGTGTCCAACTTTTCTTTGCTCTTGCCAGAAACTTTTTTGGCCTCTGGAACTATAGTCTCTTCTTTTGTCTTCCTCTTCAATTTCACCCCAACTTCCATAGCCTCAGATTTTTCCGGGCAGTCTTTAAAGAAATGCCCAGTCTTTTTACAGGCCCTGCAGGTCTTACTTTGGCCACACTCAGAAAAGACATGACCTTCCTTTAGACATTTGGTACATATTATCTTTCCACAACTTTCATGCCCGTATTGTTTGCAGTTTTTGCAGAAAGTTCCCATCTCTGGGAAAAATAAATCCCCTGTGTCCTTCCCTATTTTAAACCGAGCTGGTGGGAGCAACAATCTTCCGGGCGCCCCCGCATCCTCTTTCAGTCTGCACAAGAACTTCCATTTTCCTGTCCAAAGCTGGTGTTGGTTAAGGACTTTACCTCTTTCCTCTACTTCCACACAAAATTCCTGCAAAAAGAGCTTGATGTCACTTTCTTTCGTGTATGGCGAGTACATCTTAACTGTGAACAGCTTGGTATTGTCCACAAAGTGCTCAACCAATTTTATGCCTTCCATCTTTGGATGATTCCGGGTTTTCTCCAAGGTTTCCAAAAATTTTCTGTAGAAAGACTTGCTGTTGAAAGTAACATCATAGACTCCCTTTCGAGGGTAATCCATGACTGTCAAGATCTCCATTCTTGGCACTTGGAACAGACCAAACAAGATCTCCACGATTAAGAAGTCCAGATTCTTTTCTCCTCTGGCTTGCTCCTCCACGATAAATCGAACAGCATTTTTGACCCGAGCATATTCAGGTATATCCGCCATGTCTGTTCAGCTGCCGAGATCTTCTTCCGTCCTCTGTTTGCAACCAGGCGACCCAGTGGCTGCCTGGTGATCACTTCTCGTTTCCTGGGGAGTAAGCCGTAACCCCAAAAGCAGCAAGGGGGTGAAGCTCCACCAAATAGGTAGAGCGATCCCCCAAGGCCAAGGCACGGGTACCCCAGGAACCTTCCAGCCAGACCAAGTGAGCAGATACTACACTTGATCTTAGCCAAAAGGCCGAGAAGCGATAACCGTGAAAGGGGCGGGCCCAACAAGGTGCCCTTCATGGGCACTATCACTGCTTGCTGTCAGGGAGGCTGCCAGACAATTTTCCATGCACACTCTGGGCTGGGGGGCAGTCAACCACCAGTACACACAGCAGAACCTAAACCCATACCATTATTGCTAAGCAGCAAGACAGGGGCCCATTGCACTCCCACGGGGCCTTTTTAAATGCAATCCATAACCCGGATTTGCCAGGAACCCTTCTTACTCCTCCTACTTGCATGTGACACTGGGCTTAGGATCTGCATAGGAAACACACACACAAGCACACACCTACCTTTGTTGCCTGCAGATGCCTCCTTGGCTGTCCCCAAACGGTATCAAACCAACACCCACGGGAAGCTGTAAGCATAGAGGACATGCCTGCACCCCATTGGACTTACCTGTGTGGGTTAAACCCGGGTTATTTGACAACCTATGGCGGTGATGGTTCTGCTCAGGCAGAGCAGTGCTGATGCTCCTCATAAAGCTGTCGCTGCTGTGAAGGTTCTAGGTGACATCACAAATCCCTATGGTTACATACACAACAAAGCTGGGTTGTTGTTGTTTACACTCTGCAAGGCCTGTGGAAGTGAGTGACATCATAGCACTGTAGTTCTGAGGGTTCTAGATGGATGCAACAATCTCCTGTTGCTTCTATGAAGGCCATAATAGACGACATCACCAAACAGCTCCATAGTCACATACACAGCAAAGGAGAGATGTTGTTTACACCTAGTGATGTCAGTGGTATTGAGTGACATCACAGCACAGTGCTAAGGCTCCTGGGCCTGGACACAGCAGCGGCTGCAATATCTCAACGGAGAATACGTTTATATATATGTGTGTGTGTGCGCGTATATATATATATATATATATATATATATATATATATATATATATTTCTCCGCCGAAATCACTTTTAAACCCATTTCCACCTTTTTTTCCCTTCTCTTCCTCTTACTTTTTTTTCACGTTTTTTTACGTTTTTCTCCTTTTCGCCTCTTTTCTGGGCGTATTATTCTTCTTTTTCTTCTTTTTTTTCGTCTAATGCATACCCCATCAGTGCAGCAATGCTTATTCAATACCGCCAGCAGATGGAGACACTGGGGGATAATTTTCTAAGGATTTATACTGATTTTTCCTGTCTGAATTTGTCGCACAGAAAGTTGCAGGCCAAATATGTGTGACATTTCTGCGACTTTAGCTTCTAGAGCATTTTTACAACATTATACATAGGTGCTGAATACATAAAAAGCGACTGTTCAGCGACAGACAAGTCGCATCGGCTGAAAGTAGGCCAGAATGTCAGTCCATGTTGGAGCAGGTTTAGATACAGTCTAAAGTATAGATCTCAAAGTCTGTGCACAGAATTTAGCAAGGGCCTCGCACCTTCTGATGCATCAGGTAGGTGCACAATAGCATAGCCTAACCCTCTGTACTTTGGTCTATATTGATGCGGGACATAGACAGCCAGCTGATGACCAATCCATTAGTGCAATGGATGGCTGGAAGCATTTGTCTTTGCCTTTGCAATACCACAGAAGCAATGCATGGTCAATGTACAGCAATGACACACCTGTGTGAACAGCCAGGAGACCCCCCCCCCCCCCCCATGTTATGTTACATAGTTACATAGTTAGTACGGTCGAAAAAAGACATATGTCCATCAAGTTCAACCAGGGAATTAAGGGGTAGGGGTGTGGCGCGATATTGGGGAAGGGATGAGATTTTATATTTCTTCATAAGCATTAATCTTATTTTGTCAATTAGGAACATTCAGCACCCACCCGCTATCAAGGCAGCTGCCTATCATGTCATGCCCTACCTGCACAGGTGTGCTGGCTACTCAAATGATCCAATTAAGGAGGCCATTTAGTCAGCAGCAGCAGAAGTCCTGTGCCTGGACGCTCCAACAGCGGCCAGACACAAGCAGAAGCAGAAGCAGCAGAAGCAGCAGCAGCACCACCTTTTGTTTTTTGGCTGCAGCAGCAGCAAGGCCCACAGGGCTGGCTAGTTGGCTAGCCAGCAAGCAGGTAGCAATGAAAGTAGGAATCTTTCTTTTTAACCCTGTAAGGGGGTGGTGCACTGTACCCGAAGATACTGCCATATCGGGTCAATGCATAGGGCGACGGAAGCAAGCTTCGAAATCGGCCCCCGTTCTCAAAAATCCATTTAATATATGGTCCCCAGATAGGGGACGTATCAGATATTAAACTGATAAGAACAGATACTACACTTGATCTTAGCCAAAAGGCCGAGAAGCGATAACCGTGAAAGGGGCGGGCCCAACAAGGTGCCCTTCATGGGCACTATCACTGCTTGCTGTCAGGGAGGCTGCCAGACAATTTTCCATGCACACTCTGGGCTGGGGGGCAGTCAACCACCAGTACACACAGCAGAACCTAAACCCATACCATTATTGCTAAGCAGCAAGACAGGGGCCCATTGCACTCCCACGGGGCCTTTTTAAATGCAATCCATAACCCGGATTTGCCAGGAACCCTTCTTACTCCTCCTACTTGCATGTGACACTGGGCTTAGGATCTGCATAGGAAACACACACACAAGCACACACCTACCTTTGTTGCCTGCAGATGCCTCCTTGGCTGTCCCCAAACGGTATCAAACCAACACCCACGGGAAGCTGTAAGCATAGAGGACATGCCTGCACCCCATTGGACTTACCTGTGTGGGTTAAACCCGGGTTATTTGACAACCTATGGCGGTGATGGTTCTGCTCAGGCAGAGCAGTGCTGATGCTCCTCATAAAGCTGTCGCTGCTGTGAAGGTTCTAGGTGACATCACAAATCCCTATGGTTACATACACAACAAAGCTGGGTTGTTGTTGTTTACACTCTGCAAGGCCTGTGGAAGTGAGTGACATCATAGCACTGTAGTTCTGAGGGTTCTAGATGGATGCAACAATCTCCTGTTGCTTCTATGAAGGCCATAATAGACGACATCACCAAACAGCTCCATAGTCACATACACAGCAAAGGAGAGATGTTGTTTACACCTAGTGATGTCAGTGGTATTGAGTGACATCACAGCACAGTGCTAAGGCTCCTGGGCCTGGACACAGCAGCGGCTGCAATATCTCAACGGAGAATACGTTTATATATATGTGTGTGTGTGCGCGTATATATATATATATATATATATATATATATATATATATATATATATATTTCTCCGCCGAAATCACTTTTAAACCCATTTCCACCTTTTTTTCCCTTCTCTTCCTCTTACTTTTTTTTCACGTTTTTTTACGTTTTTCTCCTTTTCGCCTCTTTTCTGGGCGTATTATTCTTCTTTTTCTTCTTTTTTTTCGTCTAATGCATACCCCATCAGTGCAGCAATGCTTATTCAATACCGCCAGCAGATGGAGACACTGGGGGATAATTTTCTAAGGATTTATACTGATTTTTCCTGTCTGAATTTGTCGCACAGAAAGTTGCAGGCCAAATATGTGTGACATTTCTGCGACTTTAGCTTCTAGAGCATTTTTACAACATTATACATAGGTGCTGAATACATAAAAAGCGACTGTTCAGCGACAGACAAGTCGCATCGGCTGAAAGTAGGCCAGAATGTCAGTCCATGTTGGAGCAGGTTTAGATACAGTCTAAAGTATAGATCTCAAAGTCTGTGCACAGAATTTAGCAAGGGCCTCGCACCTTCTGATGCATCAGGTAGGTGCACAATAGCATAGCCTAACCCTCTGTACTTTGGTCTATATTGATGCGGGACATAGACAGCCAGCTGATGACCAATCCATTAGTGCAATGGATGGCTGGAAGCATTTGTCTTTGCCTTTGCAATACCACAGAAGCAATGCATGGTCAATGTACAGCAATGACACACCTGTGTGAACAGCCAGGAGACCCCCCCCCCCCCCCCATGTTATGTTACATAGTTACATAGTTAGTACGGTCGAAAAAAGACATATGTCCATCAAGTTCAACCAGGGAATTAAGGGGTAGGGGTGTGGCGCGATATTGGGGAAGGGATGAGATTTTATATTTCTTCATAAGCATTAATCTTATTTTGTCAATTAGGAACATTCAGCACCCACCCGCTATCAAGGCAGCTGCCTATCATGTCATGCCCTACCTGCACAGGTGTGCTGGCTACTCAAATGATCCAATTAAGGAGGCCATTTAGTCAGCAGCAGCAGAAGTCCTGTGCCTGGACGCTCCAACAGCGGCCAGACACAAGCAGAAGCAGAAGCAGCAGAAGCAGCAGCAGCACCACCTTTTGTTTTTTGGCTGCAGCAGCAGCAAGGCCCACAGGGCTGGCTAGTTGGCTAGCCAGCAAGCAGGTAGCAATGAAAGTAGGAATCTTTCTTTTTAACCCTGTAAGGGGGTGGTGCACTGTACCCGAAGATACTGCCATATCGGGTCAATGCATAGGGCGACGGAAGCAAGCTTCGAAATCGGCCCCCGTTCTCAAAAATCCATTTAATATATGGTCCCCAGATAGGGGACGTATCAGATATTAAACTGATAAGAACAGATAAGGTTTCAACAAAATTTTATTGAATAAATAAGAAACCATACAGAATTTAAAATGCAAAATAATAAAAGGTTCACAAAAGTTTTAAAATACAAATAATAAAACCAGTTATAAAAGGAGAAAAAATAAAAATGGCAGGATAAAACATTATACAAATGTCATAAAAACTGATTATATTGTTATTTCGTTCCATAGAGGCAGACACCACATGGATGCTGCCTCGCTGGCCCCCAACTGTTTCTTGTCTCTTAGGTAATAGATGTACATCTCACTCAGGGCCAGCTTTATACAGTTTTTAACATCAATAAAATCATGTTTAAAAAGTAAGATGTTCCTAACTTTCCAGATGGCATTTTTAAAACAATTAATAATCATCCAGCAGATCATCTGCTGTTTAAAATTGGGGCAGTTAAAAAGACCGTAAAAGACACATTCGTGATTAAAATCTTTTAGGCCGCAGGCCCACTTCAAAAGTGGGCCTACCTTCCTCCAAAGCTCCCGTGCAAAAGGGCAGTTCCAAAATATGTGCAGCACCGTTTCGTCCACTCCGCAGCCATCTCTCGGGCACTTGGCTCTCGCCACCAGTCCTCGCCTGTGCTGGAACTCACGAGTAGGGAGGCACTGGTGGACGATTGCCCAGGCAAGATCCCTGTGTACATTCGCCAGAAACTTCCCGTACACGTTCCGCCATACCTTTTTGGATCTTGCCTGTGTGAAATTGGACACTGCCAGGGTAACCTCACTCCGCCTGAGGACCTTTGATACCTTTCTCTGGTCCCCCAGTATGTCAGGCTCCAAATCTTGGAGACCTAGGAGCCTGACTGTCTTTTCCAACACCACATAATGTTTTGGGGGACACAGAAGCACCGGAGCGTTCAGAGGGATGCGCAACCATCTTTTAAAAACCATGCCCGCAGCGTACCTTAAAAAGCAGCTAAAAATGCCATCGGATTTAATAATTTTAAAACAGAAACAGAAATACTTTATGTAAAAGAAAGTAAAAAGGTTAGGAACATCTTTCCCGCCATTATCTTTACTTTTGTACATAAAATCACGCTTTAATTTCTCCATTTTTGAACCCCATAAAAAAGTAAAAACAATTCTAGTTACTTTTTTAATGTATAAAATAGATGGAGGAAATACCATGGCAATGTATAGCATAATAGGGAGTAAAACCATCTTTATTATTAAAATCTTCCCCTCCATGGTAAGGTTTCTAAGATTCCACATTAAAATCTTCTTCTCCATCTTAGCTATAGCTGAATCCCAGTTAGGGCTCCCATCATTGACCTGGTTAAAAACAATACCTAAAACTTTAATTTGATCCTGTTGCATTGTGACTCCTGGGGTGATGGATGAATCCCAGGAGCCAATATAAAAACAGTCACATTTATCTGTGTTTAGCTTAAAACCAGAGACCTCGCAGAAATAGCTGGTGTTCCTCAATGCCCCCCTCATGGATGGAGAGTCCGGGCACAGTATGGTGACATCATCCATGTACCCCAACACCTTTAGATGGGTCCCTCCTCCACCAGGTATCGGTACGCCTCTTACTACCCGGTCTTTTCTGAGGAGGGCCATCAGTGGTTCGATTGCGCAAATAAAAAGGAGTGGGGACAGGGGGCAGCCCTGTTTGACACCTGATAAAAGAGGAACACCGCTGGTTAAAAAGCCATTAACAGAGACTTGACTAAAACAGGATCGGTATAAAAGCATGATTCGGCTTAAAATCGTTTCAGGCACTGCCATCTTTTTAAGAACTAAAAACAGGTATTCATGGGAGACCCTATCAAAGGCTTTTTCAAAGTCTAAGGATAAAATTGCTACAGTTTGATTTCTATCCTTAAAATACCATAAAACATCTCTTAAAATATTTAGGGATTCAGCTATAGACCTTCCAGGTACCCCACAAACCTGATTTGGGTGAATTAATTTATGAATAAAAGGTTTAAAACGGACAGCTAATAACTTGGCTAAAACTTTATAATCGACATTTAAAAGTGTGATGGGGCGCCAATTTTTTAGCATATCCTTTTCACCCTTTTTAAAAAGTAATGATACAATCCCCCTCCTCCAGGAAGGGGGAAGTTCATTAACAATAAAAGTTTCTTTATACAATAAAACCATATCATCCTTTAAAATATCCCAAAAAGCTAAATAAAATTCGATGGGTAAACCATCTTCCCCAGGGGCCTTCCCACTAGAAAAACTTTTAAAAACAAATAAAAGTTCATCTAAGTTAAGATCACGGGATAAAACCTCCTGGTCTAAAACATCTAGCTTAAAATCAAGGGAATTAAGAACATGTTCTAAAAAGGATGGATTAAGATCTTTCTTATTAAAAAGAAGCTGGTAGAAGTTAAAAACTGCATCTAACATGCCTTTTGGAGTGGATTCACCCTCAAGGTTTTGGATGATATCCCTCCTATTCATCACTTTTTTAAAAAAGAAACGGGAACATTTCTCGCCCTCCTCCAGGTGCTGCACATGTGAGTTAAAAATGATTTGTTTCCCTTTCTTTTCTATGGCATGTTTTATTTCAGTTTTAAGGTTTAAAATATCATTTTCTACATCCATACCAGCTTCTTTCAATTTAAAAAGTACATTTAAACGCATGTTAAGAACATAAAACCACTGTTTTTCCATTTTTGCCTTCTTCTTACCTGCTTTGATAAAAAAAAATCTGATTTTAGATTTGGTGCCCTCCCACCAGTGCAGCATAGGCTCGTGGGGTTTTCTTTGTGATTGCCAGCACTGGTAGGTCCGCACAAACTCCTCTTTTATCTCAGGGTCCTCTAGGAGTGTGGTGTTTAATCTCCAGAGGCCCCTTTTTGCTTTTTGCTCCCCCTCTAGCTCCAGGACCACCAAGAGGAGCTTATGATCAGAGAAGATATTCTGCTCGAGCGTGCATTTCAGGGGTTTAAAAGCTCTAGAGGAAAAAATAAAATCGATTCTGGAGCTCACTCTTCCATTGGACCATGTGGCGCCCGGGTCCTCCGGCAAGAGATCCTTCCAGCAATCTTTCAAGTTAAAATCATCAATAAAATTTTTAAGCAGGTAAGAAGTGCGGTCTTTACGATTAATATCCCCACCCTGCCGGTGTTCCCCATCACGTATGCAGTTAAAATCACCTCCCACCAGCAGGGGGGAAGACCCAACACAAAACAGTGGTAAAATTTCAAATAGTTCTGCCCGCTCCTGTTTATCAGGAGGGGCATACACATTTAAAACACGAATTAAAAGTCCATTAAAATATAGATGAATTAAAAGAGCTCTGCCAGGCACAATCTCAGTTACTGTATGAATAGAAAAGGACTGGCCTCGGCAGAGCAGCCCAACACCCACAGAACGACAGTCATTTGCACCGGACCATATGGATGGGCCCAGCTTCCAGTCTTCTTTTAAGTCTTTATAGTCCATTTTACTAGGGATTCCACATTCTTGTAGCAGGCAAAGGTCAAAGTCACATGTCTCTAGATAAGAAAATAAAGCAGCCCTGCGATCAGGGCTCTTTAAGGACCTCACATTGAGTGAGGCAATTTTTACAGGGATAGGCATAGTTTATGGAGAGTCCGTGCTTGGAGAATCAAAGTCAATAATAAGCTGCGTACCGTCATCCCCCGCCTGCGGGGTCATCAGCTCCTTAATGTTCTGAGGGTCGGAGCTTGAGATCGATGATGCTCCGACCCTGAGCTCGCTCTCGTCCGAACTACGGCACGCCGCTTTCCTTTGAATGTCTTCCTCTTCTTCTTCTCTTTGTCTTTTAAATGTCATACTGCTGTCCATATCCTCTGTGTTGCTCTCACTCGATGTAATCTCTGGCCCCCGGCTGATGGATCTGCGTCTTCTTTCATCTTTTGACGACTGGAACTGCTGCACAGGGGCCTGTGAGGCCTCTTTTCCGGAACCTTTGCCGCTACCTTGGGAAGTTTTCATCGCTTGTTCCCCAGCAAGCGTTGCTGAGGACTGTTGCTCCAACTTCCCCATCGATCGACGATGGCCAGTTTTACCCACCGGGTCCACTGCTGGCGGGGCAGCAAACCCTGGTTTGGCGCCACTTGTCTTCTTGGCCCTGTCCTGTATAGGCGGAGTAACAGGACCGGGCTCAGACCTGGCCACCTGGCTCCCCTTCCGGCGGGCTTTCACCGGGGCCTCTTCGTCCGGAGCAGGGCGACCCTGGGCCAAGCCAGTACCTGGCTTATGCTGCAATTTTGGGTCCACCTCTGCCCCCACCGAGGCCCGTCGGCTGCCACCCGCCACAGGTGAGCCCCCTTCAGAAGTTTCGGCGGGCTCTTGAGCCAGGTAGGAAGTCGATCGACGTCTTTCAATTTCCCGGGCAGTAAACTCGATCACCCGCCCGGGCTTCGTGGAATCCCCATGGCCTCCCCCTAGCACTACCACCGGTGGGCCCCCCGATGGAGCACCAGAGGTCTTGGGCCTGGACCCATCAGTACCTGCCTTCTGGGGTTTGGGCATCTTAAAAAAGGACGTCTTTTGTCCTGTCCCCTCTTTGGGTGGGCCCAGCCTTGACCCACCCATCGTAGTTTTTGCTTTATGGGGACAGGAATTAAAATCATGATTTTCCTCTCCGCAGAGGTTACACCTTATCGTATGGCTACATCTTGAGGCTATGTGACCTTCTTGGCCACACCTATTGCAGCGAATCACACGCTCCGCGCCGCAGGTCTCCTGGGTGTGGCCAAACCTCAAGCAATTTCGGCAATACATAGGCATTTGAGGATAGAACAGGAAGCCCCGAACTCTCCCGATGGCAAAATTTGGGGGCGGATGGCAAAGACCCCCAATACCACCGGGATCCTTACGGAGCTTGACCCAGAACTTCCTCTTGCCGTTCCAGAACCGCACGGAGTTCAATATTTTGTTTGCGAATCGCACCTCTTCGCAGTATCGCCGAAGAAAAGTGGCTATATCCTCCGTGGTCACATGAGGGCTGTGCATAGCCACCACCAACGGTATATGTTCCTCACCATAGAGGAACTGGAACGAAAGACCGTCGAGTCGATCGTCCCTCTGGTCCGCACCAGACAAGGTTGCATAGATGTTATCGCAACACGCCGTGGCCGTGAAGGTGACGGTATACAGGCCACGGCTTTCCTGGTCATTTAGACACAGGATGTCCTCCCTATTGAGGCGGAAGTAGTCAAGAAGAATCACCTCCGCAATGAAGCGGAGGTTCTTCAACTGACGATGGCTCTCCGACACCTCTATGCGGATGGTATTTCGCATCGACATTTCCCCAGAGGGGAAAGCCCAGGAGAACGGCATCTTCCACACCCAGGGACTAAGCCCCTTCCCCAATAGCAGCAGGGGCTCGGAATCCCGCTATAAAAGCGGAACCCTTACCCAAGGCAGAGGTCGGGGGTACCCTAGGTGCTTCCGAAGCTACAGGTAACGCTCAACGTACCGAAAATGCCTTCTGAGACACAAGGTCCCAGAGACAGGGGGATCGCAACCCGTTGTCTGTGGACTAAGCCCGCTCCCCAATAGCAGCAAGGGGGTGAAGTCCCTCCGTAAGGAGAGACAATCCCCCAAGGCCGAGAAGCGGGGTACCACAGACACCTTCCGACCAGACCAAATGCAGATACTACACTTGATCTTAGCCAAAAGGCCGAGAAGCGATAACCGTGAAAGGGGCGGGCCCAACAAGGTGCCCTTCATGGGCACTATCACTGCTTGCTGTCAGGGAGGCTGCCAGACAATTTTCCATGCACACTCTGGGCTGGGGGGCAGTCAACCACCAGTACACACAGCAGAACCTAAACCCATACCATTATTGCTAAGCAGCAAGACAGGGGCCCATTGCACTCCCACGGGGCCTTTTTAAATGCAATCCATAACCCGGATTTGCCAGGAACCCTTCTTACTCCTCCTACTTGCATGTGACACTGGGCTTAGGATCTGCATAGGAAACACACACACAAGCACACACCTACCTTTGTTGCCTGCAGATGCCTCCTTGGCTGTCCCCAAACGGTATCAAACCAACACCCACGGGAAGCTGTAAGCATAGAGGACATGCCTGCACCCCATTGGACTTACCTGTGTGGGTTAAACCCGGGTTATTTGACAACCTATGGCGGTGATGGTTCTGCTCAGGCAGAGCAGTGCTGATGCTCCTCATAAAGCTGTCGCTGCTGTGAAGGTTCTAGGTGACATCACAAATCCCTATGGTTACATACACAACAAAGCTGGGTTGTTGTTGTTTACACTCTGCAAGGCCTGTGGAAGTGAGTGACATCATAGCACTGTAGTTCTGAGGGTTCTAGATGGATGCAACAATCTCCTGTTGCTTCTATGAAGGCCATAATAGACGACATCACCAAACAGCTCCATAGTCACATACACAGCAAAGGAGAGATGTTGTTTACACCTAGTGATGTCAGTGGTATTGAGTGACATCACAGCACAGTGCTAAGGCTCCTGGGCCTGGACACAGCAGCGGCTGCAATATCTCAACGGAGAATACGTTTATATATATGTGTGTGTGTGCGCGTATATATATATATATATATATATATATATATATATTTCTCCGCCAAAATCACTTTTAAACCCATTTCCACCTTTTTTTCCCTTCTCTTCCTCTTACTTTTTTTTCACGTTTTTTTACGTTTTTCTCCTTTTCGCCTCTTTTCTGGGCGTATTATTCTTCTTTTTCTTCTTTTTTTTCGTCTAATGCATACCCCATCAGTGCAGCAATGCTTATTCAATACCGCCAGCAGATGGAGACACTGGGGGATAATTTTCTAAGGATTTATACTGATTTTTCCTGTCTGAATTTGTCGCACAGAAAGTTGCAGGCCAAATATGTGTGACATTTCTGCGACTTTAGCTTCTAGAGCATTTTTACAACATTATACATAGGTGCTGAATACATAAAAAGCGACTGTTCAGCGACAGACAAGTCGCATCGGCTGAAAGTAGGCCAGAATGTCAGTCCATGTTGGAGCAGGTTTAGATACAGTCTAAAGTATAGATCTCAAAGTCTGTGCACAGAATTTAGCAAGGGCCTCGCACCTTCTGATGCATCAGGTAGGTGCACAATAGCATAGCCTAACCCTCTGTACTTTGGTCTATATTGATGCGGGACATAGACAGCCAGCTGATGACCAATCCATTAGTGCAATGGATGGCTGGAAGCATTTGTCTTTGCCTTTGCAATACCACAGAAGCAATGCATGGTCAATGTACAGCAATGACACACCTGTGTGAACAGCCAGGAGACCCCCCCCCCCCCCCATGTTATGTTACATAGTTACATAGTTAGTACGGTCGAAAAAAGACATATGTCCATCAAGTTCAACCAGGGAATTAAGGGGTAGGGGTGTGGCGCGATATTGGGGAAGGGATGAGATTTTATATTTCTTCATAAGCATTAATCTTATTTTGTCAATTAGGAACATTCAGCACCTACCCGCTATCAAGGCAGCTGCCTATCATGTCATGCCCTACCTGCACAGGTGTGCTGGCTACTCAAATGATCCAATTAAGGAGGCCATTTAGTCAGCAGCAGCAGAAGTCCTGTGCCTGGACGCTCCAACAGCGGCCAGACACAAGCAGAAGCAGAAGCAGCAGAAGCAGCAGCAGCACCACCTTTTGTTTTTTGGCTGCAGCAGCAGCAAGGCCCACAGGGCTGGCTAGCTGGCTAGCCAGCAAGCAGGTAGCAATGAAAGTAGGAATCTTTCTTTTTAACCCTGTAAGGGGGTGGTGCACTGTACCCGAAGATACTGCCATATCGGGTCAATGCATAGGGCGACGGAAGCAAGCTTCGAAATCGGCCCCCGTTCTCAAAAATCCATTTAATATATGGTCCCCAGATAGGGGACGTATCAGATATTAAACTGATAAGAACAGATACTACACTTGATCTTAGCCAAAAGGCCGAGAAGCGATAACCGTGAAAGGGGCGGGCCCAACAAGGTGCCCTTCATGGGCACTATCACTGCTTGCTGTCAGGGAGGCTGCCAGACAATTTTCCATGCACACTCTGGGCTGGGGGGCAGTCAACCACCAGTACACACAGCAGAACCTAAACCCATACCATTATTGCTAAGCAGCAAGACAGGGGCCCATTGCACTCCCACGGGGCCTTTTTAAATGCAATCCATAACCCGGATTTGCCAGGAACCCTTCTTACTCCTCCTACTTGCATGTGACACTGGGCTTAGGATCTGCATAGGAAACACACACACAAGCACACACCTACCTTTGTTGCCTGCAGATGCCTCCTTGGCTGTCCCCAAACGGTATCAAACCAACACCCACGGGAAGCTGTAAGCATAGAGGACATGCCTGCACCCCATTGGACTTACCTGTGTGGGTTAAACCCGGGTTATTTGACAACCTATGGCGGTGATGGTTCTGCTCAGGCAGAGCAGTGCTGATGCTCCTCATAAAGCTGTCGCTGCTGTGAAGGTTCTAGGTGACATCACAAATCCCTATGGTTACATACACAACAAAGCTGGGTTGTTGTTGTTTACACTCTGCAAGGCCTGTGGAAGTGAGTGACATCATAGCACTGTAGTTCTGAGGGTTCTAGATGGATGCAACAATCTCCTGTTGCTTCTATGAAGGCCATAATAGACGACATCACCAAACAGCTCCATAGTCACATACACAGCAAAGGAGAGATGTTGTTTACACCTAGTGATGTCAGTGGTATTGAGTGACATCACAGCACAGTGCTAAGGCTCCTGGGCCTGGACACAGCAGCGGCTGCAATATCTCAACGGAGAATACGTTTATATATATGTGTGTGTGTGCGCGTATATATATATATATATATATATATATATATATATATATATATATATATTTCTCCGCCGAAATCACTTTTAAACCCATTTCCACCTTTTTTTCCCTTCTCTTCCTCTTACTTTTTTTTCACGTTTTTTTACGTTTTTCTCCTTTTCGCCTCTTTTCTGGGCGTATTATTCTTCTTTTTCTTCTTTTTTTTCGTCTAATGCATACCCCATCAGTGCAGCAATGCTTATTCAATACCGCCAGCAGATGGAGACACTGGGGGATCATTTTCTAAGGATTTATACTGATTTTTCCTGTCTGAATTTGTCGCACAGAAAGTTGCAGGCCAAATATGTGTGACATTTCTGCGACTTTAGCTTCTAGAGCATTTTTACAACATTATACATAGGTGCTGAATACATAAAAAGCGACTGTTCAGCGACAGACAAGTCGCATCGGCTGAAAGTAGGCCAGAATGTCAGTCCATGTTGGAGCAGGTTTAGATACAGTCTAAAGTATAGATCTCAAAGTCTGTGCACAGAATTTAGCAAGGGCCTCGCACCTTCTGATGCATCAGGTAGGTGCACAATAGCATAGCCTAACCCTCTGTACTTTGGTCTATATTGATGCGGGACATAGACAGCCAGCTGATGACCAATCCATTAGTGCAATGGATGGCTGGAAGCATTTGTCTTTGCCTTTGCAATACCACAGAAGCAATGCATGGTCAATGTACAGCAATGACACACCTGTGTGAACAGCCAGGAGACCCCCCCCCCCCCATGTTATGTTACATAGTTACATAGTTAGTACGGTCGAAAAAAGACATATGTCCATCAAGTTCAACCAGGGAATTAAGGGGTAGGGGTGTGGCGCGATATTGGGGAAGGGATGAGATTTTATATTTCTTCATAAGCATTAATCTTATTTTGTCAATTAGGAACATTCAGCACCCACCCGCTATCAAGGCAGCTGCCTATCATGTCATGCCCTACCTGCACAGGTGTGCTGGCTACTCAAATGATCCAATTAAGGAGGCCATTTAGTCAGCAGCAGCAGAAGTCCTGTGCCTGGACGCTCCAACAGCGGCCAGACACAAGCAGAAGCAGAAGCAGCAGAAGCAGCAGCAGCACCACCTTTTGTTTTTTGGCTGCAGCAGCAGCAAGGCCCACAGGGCTGGCTAGCTGGCTAGCCAGCAAGCAGGTAGCAATGAAAGTAGGAATCTTTCTTTTTAACCCTGTAAGGGGGTGGTGCACTGTACCCGAAGATACTGCCATATCGGGTCAATGCATAGGGCGACGGAAGCAAGCTTCGAAATCGGCCCCCGTTCTCAAAAATCCATTTAATATATGGTCCCCAGATAGGGGACGTATCAGATATTAAACTGATAAGAACAGATACTACACTTGATCTTAGCCAAAAGGCCGAGAAGCGATAACCGTGAAAGGGGCGGGCCCAACAAGGTGCCCTTCATGGGCACTATCACTGCTTGCTGTCAGGGAGGCTGCCAGACAATTTTCCATGCACACTCTGGGCTGGGGGGCAGTCAACCACCAGTACACACAGCAGAACCTAAACCCATACCATTATTGCTAAGCAGCAAGACAGGGGCCCATTGCACTCCCACGGGGCCTTTTTAAATGCAATCCATAACCCGGATTTGCCAGGAACCCTTCTTACTCCTCCTACTTGCATGTGACACTGGGCTTAGGATCTGCATAGGAAACACACACACAAGCACACACCTACCTTTGTTGCCTGCAGATGCCTCCTTGGCTGTCCCCAAATGGTATACAACCAACACCCACGGGAAGCTGTAAGCATAGAGGACATGCCTGCACCCCATTGGACTTACCTGTGTGGGTTAAACCCGGGTTATTTGACAACCTATGGCGGTGATGGTTCTGCTCAGGCAGAGCAGTGCTGATGCTCCTCATAAAGCTGTCGCTGCTGTGAAGGTTCTAGGTGACATCACAAATCCCTATGGTTACATACACAACAAAGCTGGGTTGTTGTTGTTTACACTCTGCAAGGCCTGTGGAAGTGAGTGACATCATAGCACTGTAGTTCTGAGGGTTCTAGATGGATGCAACAATCTCCTGTTGCTTCTATGAAGGCCATAATAGACGACATCACCAAACAGCTCCATAGTCACATACACAGCAAAGGAGAGATGTTGTTTACACCTAGTGATGTCAGTGGTATTGAGTGACATCACAGCACAGTGCTAAGGCTCCTGGGCCTGGACACAGCAGCGGCTGCAATATCTCAACGGAGAATACGTTTATATATATGTGTGTGTGTGCGCGTATATATATATATATATATATATATATATATATATATATATTTCTCCGCCGAAATCACTTTTAAACCCATTTCCACCTTTTTTTCCCTTCTCTTCCTCTTACTTTTTTTTCAGGTTTTTTTACGTTTTTCTCCTTTTCGCCTCTTTTCTGGGCGTATTATTCTTCTTTTTCTTCTTTTCTTTCGTCTAATGCATACCCCATCAGTGCAGCAATGCTTATTCAATACCGCCAGCAGATGGAGACACTGGGGGATAATTTTCTAAGGATTTATACTGATTTTTCCTGTCTGAATTTGTCGCACAGAAAGTTGCAGGCCAAATATGTGTGACATTTCTGCGACTTTAGCTTCTAGAGCATTTTTACAACATTATACATAGGTGCTGAATACATAAAACATAAAAAGCGACTGTTCAGCGACAGACAAGTCGCATCGGCTGAAAGTAGGCCAGAATGTCAGTCCATGTTGGAGCAGGTTTAGATACAGTCTAAAGTATAGATCTCAAAGTCTGTGCACAGAATTTAGCAAGGGCCTCGCACCTTCTGATGCATCAGGTAGGTGCACAATAGCATAGCCTAACCCTCTGTACTTTGGTCTATATTGATGCGGGACATAGACAGCCAGCTGATGACCAATCCATTAGTGCAATGGATGGCTGGAAGCATTTGTCTTTGCCTTTGCAATACCACAGAAGCAATGCATGGTCAATGTACAGCAATGACACACCTGTGTGAACAGCCAGGAGACCCCCCCCCCCCCATGTTATGTTACATAGTTACATAGTTAGTACGGTCGAAAAAAGACATATGTCCATCAAGTTCAACCAGGGAATTAAGGGGTAGGGGTGTGGCGCGATATTGGGGAAGGGATGAGATTTTATATTTCTTCATAAGCATTAATCTTATTTTGTCAATTAGGAACATTCAGCACCCACCCGCTATCAAGGCAGCTGCCTATCATGTCATGCCCTACCTGCACAGGTGTGCTGGCTACTCAAATGATCCAATTAAGGAGGCCATTTAGTCAGCAGCAGCAGAAGTCCTGTGCCTGGACGCTCCAACAGCGGCCAGACACAAGCAGAAGCAGAAGCAGCAGAAGCAGCAGCAGCACCACCTTTTGTTTTTTGGCTGCAGCAGCAGCAAGGCCCACAGGGCTGGCTAGCTGGCTAGCCAGCAAGCAGGTAGCAATGAAAGTAGGAATCTTTCTTTTTAACCCTGTAAGGGGGTGGTGCACTGTACCCAAAGATACTGCCATATCGGGTCAATGCATAGGGCGACGGAAGCAAGCTTCGAAATCGGCCCCCGTTCTCAAAAATCCATTTAATATATGGTCCCCAGATAGGGGACGTATCAGATATTAAACTGATAAGAACAGATACTACACTTGATCTTAGCCAAAAGGCCGAGAAGCGATAACCGTGAAAGGGGCGGGCCCAACAAGGTGCCCTTCATGGGCACTATCACTGCTTGCTGTCAGGGAGGCTGCCAGACAATTTTCCATGCACACTCTGGGCTGGGGGGCAGTCAACCACCAGTACACACAGCAGAACCTAAACCCATACCATTATTGCTAAGCAGCAAGACAGGGGCCCATTGCACTCCCACGGGGCCTTTTTAAATGCAATCCATAACCCGGATTTGCCAGGAACCCTTCTTACTCCTCCTACTTGCATGTGACACTGGGCTTAGGATCTGCATAGGAAACACACACACAAGCACACACCTACCTTTGTTGCCTGCAGATGCCTCCTTGGCTGTCCCCAAACGGTATCAAACCAACACCCACGGGAAGCTGTAAGCATAGAGGACATGCCTGCACCCCATTGGACTTACCTGTGTGGGTTAAACCCGGGTTATTTGACAACCTATGGCGGTGATGGTTCTGCTCAGGCAGAGCAGTGCTGATGCTCCTCATAAAGCTGTCGCTGCTGTGAAGGTTCTAGGTGACATCACAAATCCCTATGGTTACATACACAACAAAGCTGGGTTGTTGTTGTTTACACTCTGCAAGGCCTGTGGAAGTGAGTGACATCATAGCACTGTAGTTCTGAGGGTTCTAGATGGATGCAACAATCTCCTGTTGCTTCTATGAAGGCCATAATAGACGACATCACCAAACAGCTCCATAGTCACATACACAGCAAAGGAGAGATGTTGTTTACACCTAGTGATGTCAGTGGTATTGAGTGACATCACAGCACAGTGCTAAGGCTCCTGGGCCTGGACACAGCAGCGGCTGCAATATCTCAACGGAGAATACGTTTATATATATGTGTGTGTGTGCGCGTATATATATATATATATATATATATATATATATATATATATATTTCTCCGCCTAAATCACTTTTAAACCCATTTCCACCTTTTTTTCCCTTCTCTTCCTCTTACTTTTTTTTCACGTTTTTTTACGTTTTTCTCCTTTTCGCCTCTTTTCTGGGCGTATTATTCTTCTTTTTCTTCTTTTTTTTCGTCTAATGCATACCCCATCAGTGCAGCAATGCTTATTCAATACCGCCAGCAGATGGAGACACTGGGGGATAATTTTCTAAGGATTTATACTGATTTTTCCTGTCTGAATTTGTCGCACAGAAAGTTGCAGGCCAAATATGTGTGACATTTCTGCGACTTTAGCTTCTAGAGCATTTTTACAACATTATACATAGGTGCTGAATACATAAAAAGCGACTGTTCAGCGACAGACAAGTCGCATCGGCTGAAAGTAGGCCAGAATGTCAGTCCATGTTGGAGCAGGTTTAGATACAGTCTAAAGTATAGATCTCAAAGTCTGTGCACAGAATTTAGCAAGGGCCTCGCACCTTCTGATGCATCAGGTAGGTGCACAATAGCATAGCCTAACCCTCTGTACTTTGGTCTATATTGATGCGGGACATAGACAGCCAGCTGATGACCAATCCATTAGTGCAATGGATGGCTGGAAGCATTTGTCTTTGCCTTTGCAATACCACAGAAGCAATGCATGGTCAATGTACAGCAATGACACACCTGTGTGAACAGACAGCCAGGAGACCCCCCCCCCCCCCCATGTTATGTTACATAGTTACATAGTTAGTACGGTCGAAAAAAGACATATGTCCATCAAGTTCAACCAGGGAATTAAGGGGTAGGGGTGTGGCGCGATATTGGGGAAGGGATGAGATTTTATATTTCTTCATAAGCATTAATCTTATTTTGTCAATTAGGAACATTCAGCACCCACCCGCTATCAAGGCAGCTGCCTATCATGTCATGCCCTACCTGCACAGGTGTGCTGGCTACTCAAATGATCCAATTAAGGAGGCCATTTAGTCAGCAGCAGCAGAAGTCCTGTGCCTGGACGCTCCAACAGCGGCCAGACACAAGCAGAAGCAGAAGCAGCAGAAGCAGCAGCAGCACCACCTTTTGTTTTTTGGCTGCAGCAGCAGCAAGGCCCACAGGGCTGGCTAGCTGGCTAGCCAGCAAGCAGGTAGCAATGAAAGTAGGAATCTTTCTTTTTAACCCTGTAAGGGGGTGGTGCACTGTACCCGAAGATACTGCCATATCGGGTCAATGCATAGGGCGACGGAAGCAAGCTTCGAAATCGGCCCCCGTTCTCAAAAATCCATTTAATATATGGTCCCCAGATAGGGGACGTATCAGATATTAAACTGATAAGAACAGATACTACACTTGATCTTAGCCAAAAGGCCGAGAAGCGATAACCGTGAAAGGGGCGGGCCCAACAAGGTGCCCTTCATGGGCACTATCACTGCTTGCTGTCAGGGAGGCTGCCAGACAATTTTCCATGCACACTCTGGGCTGGGGGGCAGTCAACCACCAGTACACACAGCAGAACCTAAACCCATACCATTATTGCTAAGCAGCAAGACAGGGGCCCATTGCACTCCCACGGGGCCTTTTTAAATGCAATCCATAACCCGGATTTGCCAGGAACCCTTCTTACTCCTCCTACTTGCATGTGACACTGGGCTTAGGATCTGCATAGGAAACACACACACAAGCACACACCTACCTTTGTTGCCTGCAGATGCCTCCTTGGCTGTCCCCAAACGGTATCAAACCAACACCCACGGGAAGCTGTAAGCATAGAGGACATGCCTGCACCCCATTGGACTTACCTGTGTGGGTTAAACCCGGGTTATTTGACAACCTATGGCGGTGATGGTTCTGCTCAGGCAGAGCAGTGCTGATGCTCCTCATAAAGCTGTCGCTGCTGTGAAGGTTCTCGGTGACATTACAAATCCCTATGGTTACATACACAACAAAGCTGGGTTGTTGTTGTTTACACTCTGCAAGGCCTGTGGAAGTGAGTGACATCATAGCACTGTAGTTCTGAGGGTTCTAGATGGATGCAACAATCTCCTGTTGCTTCTATGAAGGCCATAATAGACGACATCACCAAACAGCTCCATAGTCACATACACAGCAAAGGAGAGATGTTGTTTACACCTAGTGATGTCAGTGGTATTGAGTGACATCACAGCACAGTGCTAAGGCTCCTGGGCCTGGACACAGCAGCGGCTGCAATATCTCAACGGAGAATACGTTTATATATATGTGTGTGTGTGCGCGTATATATATATATATATATATATATATATATATATATATTTCTCCGCCGAAATCACTTTTAAACCCATTTCCACCTTTTTTTCCCTTCTCTTCCTCTTACTTTTTTTTCACGTTTTTTTACGTTTTTCTCCTTTTCGCCTCTTTTCTGGGCGTATTATTCTTCTTTTTCTTCTTTTTTTTCGTCTAATGCATACCCCATCAGTGCAGCAATGCTTATTCAATACCGCCAGCAGATGGAGACACTGGGGGATAATTTTCTAAGGATTTATACTGATTTTTCCTGTCTGAATTTGTCGCACAGAAAGTTGCAGGCCAAATATGTGTGACATTTCTGCGACTTTAGCTTCTAGAGCATTTTTACAACATTATACATAGGTGCTGAATACATAAAAAGCGACTGTTCAGCGACAGACAAGTCGCATCGGCTGAAAGGTAGGCCAGAATGTCAGTCCATGTTGGAGCAGGTTTAGATACAGTCTAAAGTATAGATCTCAAAGTCTGTGCACAGAATTTAGCAAGGGCCTCGCACCTTCTGATGCATCAGGTAGGTGCACAATAGCATAGCCTAACCCTCTGTACTTTGGTCTATATTGATGCGGGACATAGACAGCCAGCTGATGACCAATCCATTAGTGCAATGGATGGCTGGAAGCATTTGTCTTTGCCTTTGCAATACCACAGAAGCAATGCATGGTCAATGTACAGCAATGACACACCTGTGTGAACAGCCAGGAGACCCCCCCCCCCCCATGTTATGTTACATAGTTACATAGTTAGTACGGTCGAAAAAAGACATATGTCCATCAAGTTCAACCAGGGAATTAAGGGGTAGGGGTGTGGCGCGATATTGGGGAAGGGATGAGATTTTATATTTCTTCATAAGCATTAATCTTATTTTGTCAATTAGGAACATTCAGCACCCACCCGCTATCAAGGCAGCTGCCTATCATGTCATGCCCTACCTGCACAGGTGTGCTGGCTACTCAAATGATCCAATTAAGGAGGCCATTTAGTCAGCAGCAGCAGAAGTCCTGTGCCTGGACGCTCCAACAGCGGCCAGACACAAGCAGAAGCAGAAGCAGCAGAAGCAGCAGCAGCACCACCTTTTGTTTTTTGGCTGCAGCAGCAGCAAGGCCCACAGGGCTGGCTAGCTGGCTAGCCAGCAAGCAGGTAGCAATGAAAGTAGGAATCTTTCTTTTTAACCCTGTAAGGGGGTGGTGCACTGTACCCGAAGATACTGCCATATCGGGTCAATGCATAGGGCGACGGAAGCAAGCTTCGAAATCGGCCCCCGTTCTCAAAAATCCATTTAATATATGGTCCCCAGATAGGGGACGTATCAGATATTAAACTGATAAGAACAGATACTACACTTGATCTTAGCCAAAAGGCCGAGAAGCGATAACCGTGAAAGGGGCGGGCCCAACAAGGTGCCCTTCATGGGCACTATCACTGCTTGCTGTCAGGGAGGCTGCCAGACAATTTTCCATGCACACTCTGGGCTGGGGGGCAGTCAACCACCAGTACACACAGCAGAACCTAAACCCATACCATTATTGCTAAGCAGCAAGACAGGGGCCCATTGCACTCCCACGGGGCCTTTTTAAATGCAATCCATAACCCGGATTTGCCAGGAACCCTTCTTACTCCTCCTACTTGCATGTGACACTGGGCTTAGGATCTGCATAGGAAACACACACACAAGCACACACCTACCTTTGTTGCCTGCAGATGCCTCCTTGGCTGTCCCCAAACGGTATCAAACCAACACCCACGGGAAGCTGTAAGCATAGAGGACATGCCTGCACCCCATTGGACTTACCTGTGTGGGTTAAACCCGGGTTATTTGACAACCTATGGCGGTGATGGTTCTGCTCAGGCAGAGCAGTGCTGATGCTCCTCATAAAGCTGTCGCTGCTGTGAAGGTTCTAGGTGACATCACAAATCCCTATGGTTACATACACAACAAAGCTGGGTTGTTGTTGTTTACACTCTGCAAGGCCTGTGGAAGTGAGTGACATCATAGCACTGTAGTTCTGAGGGTTCTAGATGGATGCAACAATCTCCTGTTGCTTCTATGAAGGCCATAATAGACGACATCACCAAACAGCTCCATAGTCACATACACAGCAAAGGAGAGATGTTGTTTACACCTAGTGATGTCAGTGGTATTGAGTGACATCACAGCACAGTGCTAAGGCTCCTGGGCCTGGACACAGCAGCGGCTGCAATATCTCAACGGAGAATACGTTTATATATATGTGTGTGTGTGCGCGTATATATATATATATATATATATATATATATATATTTCTCCGCCGAAATCACTTTTAAACCCATTTCCACCTTTTTTTCCCTTCTCTTCCTCTTACTTTTTTTTCACGTTTTTTTACGTTTTTCTCCTTTTCGCCTCTTTTCTGGGCGTATTATTCTTCTTTTTCTTCTTTTTTTTCGTCTAATGCATACCCCATCAGTGCAGCAATGCTTATTCAATACCGCCAGCAGATGGAGACACTGGGGGATAATTTTCTAAGGATTTATACTGATTTTTCCTGTCTGAATTTGTCGCACAGAAAGTTGCAGGCCAAATATGTGTGACATTTCTGCGACTTTAGCTTCTAGAGCATTTTTACAACATTATACATAGGTGCTGAATACATAAAAAGCGACTGTTCAGCGACAGACAAGTCGCATCGGCTGAAAGTAGGCCAGAATGTCAGTCCATGTTGGAGCAGGTTTAGATACAGTCTAAAGTATAGATCTCAAAGTCTGTGCACAGAATTTAGCAAGGGCCTCGCACCTTCTGATGCATCAGGTAGGTGCACAATAGCATAGCCTAACCCTCTGTACTTTGGTCTATATTGATGCGGGACATAGACAGCCAGCTGATGACCAATCCATTAGTGCAATGGATGGCTGGAAGCATTTGTCTTTGCCTTTGCAATACCACAGAAGCAATGCATGGTCAATGTACAGCAATGACACACCTGTGTGAACAGCCAGGAGACCCCCCCCCCCCCCATGTTATGTTACATAGTTACATAGTTAGTACGGTCGAAAAAAGACATATGTCCATCAAGTTCAACCAGGGAATTAAGGGGTAGGGGTGTGGCGCGATATTGGGGAAGGGATGAGATTTTATATTTCTTCATAAGCATTAATCTTATTTTGTCAATTAGGAACATTCAGCACCCACCCGCTATCAAGGCAGCTGCCTATCATGTCATGCCCTACCTGCACAGGTGTGCTGGCTACTCAAATGATCCAATTAAGGAGGCCATTTAGTCAGCAGCAGCAGAAGTCCTGTGCCTGGACGCTCCAACAGCGGCCAGACACAAGCAGAAGCAGAAGCAGCAGAAGCAGCACCTTTTGTTTTTTGGCTGCAGCAGCAGCAAGGCCCACAGGGCTGGCTAGCTGGCTAGCCAGCAAGCAGGTAGCAATGAAAGTAGGAATCTTTCTTTTTAACCCTGTAAGGGGGTGGTGCACTGTACCCGAAGATACTGCCATATCGGGTCAATGCATAGGGCGACGGAAGCAAGCTTCGAAATCGGCCCCCGTTCTCAAAAATCCATTTAATATATGGTCCCCAGATAGGGGACGTATCAGATATTAAACTGATAAGAACAGATACTACACTTGATCTTAGCCAAAAGGCCGAGAAGCGATAACCGTGAAAGGGGCGGGCCCAACAAGGTGCCCTTCATGGGCACTATCACTGCTTGCTGTCAGGGAGGCTGCCAGACAATTTTCCATGCACACTCTGGGCTGGGGGGCAGTCAACCACCAGTACACACAGCAGAACCTAAACCCATACCATTATTGCTAAGCAGCAAGACAGGGGCCCATTGCACTCCCACGGGGCCTTTTTAAATGCAATCCATAACCCGGATTTGCCAGGAACCCTTCTTACTCCTCCTACTTGCATGTGACACTGGGCTTAGGATCTGCATAGGAAACACACACACAAGCACACACCTACCTTTGTTGCCTGCAGATGCCTCCTTGGCTGTCCCCAAACGGTATCAAACCAACACCCACGGGAAGCTGTAAGCATAGAGGACATGCCTGCACCCCATTGGACTTACCTGTGTGGGTTAAACCCGGGTTATTTGACAACCTATGGCGGTGATGGTTCTGCTCAGGCAGAGCAGTGCTGATGCTCCTCATAAAGCTGTCGCTGCTGTGAAGGTTCTAGGTGACATCACAAATCCCTATGGTTACATACACAACAAAGCTGGGTTGTTGTTGTTTACACTCTGCAAGGCCTGTGGAAGTGAGTGACATCATAGCACTGTAGTTCTGAGGGTTCTAGATGGATGCAACAATCTCCTGTTGCTTCTATGAAGGCCATAATAGACGACATCACCAAACAGCTCCATAGTCACATACACAGCAAAGGAGAGATGTTGTTTACACCTAGTGATGTCAGTGGTATTGAGTGACATCACAGCACAGTGCTAAGGCTCCTGGGCCTGGACACAGCAGCGGCTGCAATATCTCAACGGAGAATACGTTTATATATATGTGTGTGTGTGCGCGTATATATATATATATATATATATATTTCTCCGCCGAAATCACTTTTAAACCCATTTCCACCTTTTTTTCCCTTCTCTTCCTCTTACTTTTTTTTCACGTTTTTTTACGTTTTTCTCCTTTTCGCCTCTTTTCTGGGCGTATTATTCTTCTTTTTCTTCTTTTTTTTCGTCTAATGCATACCCCATCAGTGCAGCAATGCTTATTCAATACCGCCAGCAGATGGAGACACTGGGGGATAATTTTCTAAGGATTTATACTGATTTTTCCTGTCTGAATTTGTCGCACAGAAAGTTGCAGGCCAAATATGTGTGACATTTCTGCGACTTTAGCTTCTAGAGCATTTTTACAACATTATACATAGGTGCTGAATACATAAAAAGCGACTGTTCAGCGACAGACAAGTCGCATCGGCTGAAAGTAGGCCAGAATGTCAGTCCATGTTGGAGCAGGTTTAGATACAGTCTAAAGTATAGATCTCAAAGTCTGTGCACAGAATTTAGCAAGGGCCTCGCACCTTCTGATGCATCAGGTAGGTGCACAATAGCATAGCCTAACCCTCTGTACTTTGGTCTATATTGATGCGGGACATAGACAGCCAGCTGATGACCAATCCATTAGTGCAATGGATGGCTGGAAGCATTTGTCTTTGCCTTTGCAATACCACAGAAGCAATGCATGGTCAATGTACAGCAATGACACACCTGTGTGAACAGCCAGGAGACCCCCCCCCCCCCCCCATGTTATGTTACATAGTTACATAGTTAGTACGGTCGAAAAAAGACATATGTCCATCAAGTTCAACCAGGGAATTAAGGGGTAGGGGTGTGGCGCGATATTGGGGAAGGGATGAGATTTTATATTTCTTCATAAGCATTAATCTTATTTTGTCAATTAGGAACATTCAGCACCCACCCGCTATCAAGGCAGCTGCCTATCATGTCATGCCCTACCTGCACAGGTGTGCTGGCTACTCAAATGATCCAATTAAGGAGGCCATTTAGTCAGCAGCAGCAGAAGTCCTGTGCCTGGACGCTCCAACAGCGGCCAGACACAAGCAGAAGCAGAAGCAGCAGAAGCAGCAGCAGCACCACCTTTTGTTTTTTGGCTGCAGCAGCAGCAAGGCCCACAGGGCTGGCTAGCTGGCTAGCCAGCAAGCAGGTAGCAATGAAAGTAGGAATCTTTCTTTTTAACCCTGTAAGGGGGTGGTGCACTGTACCCGAAGATACTGCCATATCGGGTCAATGCATAGGGCGACGGAAGCAAGCTTCGAAATCGGCCCCCGTTCTCAAAAATCCATTTAATATATGGTCCCCAGATAGGGGACGTATCAGATATTAAACTGATAAGAACAGATACTACACTTGATCTTAGCCAAAAGGCCGAGAAGCGATAACCGTGAAAGGGGCGGGCCCAACAAGGTGCCCTTCATGGGCACTATCACTGCTTGCTGTCAGGGAGGCTGCCAGACAATTTTCCATGCACACTCTGGGCTGGGGGGCAGTCAACCACCAGTACACACAGCAGAACCTAAACCCATACCATTATTGCTAAGCAGCAAGACAGGGGCCCATTGCACTCCCACGGGGCCTTTTTAAATGCAATCCATAACCCGGATTTGCCAGGAACCCTTCTTACTCCTCCTACTTGCATGTGACACTGGGCTTAGGATCTGCATAGGAAACACACACACAAGCACACACCTACCTTTGTTGCCTGCAGATGCCTCCTTGGCTGTCCCCAAACGGTATCAAACCAACACCCACGGGAAGCTGTAAGCATAGAGGACATGCCTGCACCCCATTGGACTTACCTGTGTGGGTTAAACCCGGGTTATTTGACAACCTATGGCGGTGATGGTTCTGCTCAGGCAGAGCAGTGCTGATGCTCCTCATAAAGCTGTCGCTGCTGTGAAGGTTCTAGGTGACATCACAAATCCCTATGGTTACATACACAACAAAGCTGGGTTGTTGTTGTTTACACTCTGCAAGGCCTGTGGAAGTGAGTGACATCATAGCACTGTAGTTCTGAGGGTTCTAGATGGATGCAACAATCTCCTGTTGCTTCTATGAAGGCCATAATAGACGACATCACCAAACAGCTCCATAGTCACATACACAGCAAAGGAGAGATGTTGTTTACACCTAGTGATGTCAGTGGTATTGAGTGACATCACAGCACAGTGCTAAGGCTCCTGGGCCTGGACACAGCAGCGGCTGCAATATCTCAACGGAGAATACGTTTATATATATGTGTGTGTGTGCGCGTATATATATATATATATATATATATATATATATATATATATATATATATTTCTCCGCCGAAATCACTTTTAAACCCATTTCCACCTTTTTTTCCCTTCTCTTCCTCTTACTTTTTTTTCACGTTTTTTTACGTTTTTCTCCTTTTCGCCTCTTTTCTGGGCATATTATTCTTCTTTTTCTTCTTTTTTTTCGTCTAATGCATACCCCATCAGTGCAGCAATGCTTATTCAATACCGCCAGCAGATGGAGACACTGGGGGATAATTTTCTAAGGATTTATACTGATTTTTCCTGTCTGAATTTGTCGCACAGAAAGTTGCAGGCCAAATATGTGTGACATTTCTGCGACTTTAGCTTCTAGAGCATTTTTACAACATTATACATAGGTGCTGAATACATAAAAAGCGACTGTTCAGCGACAGACAAGTCGCATCGGCTGAAAGTAGGCCAGAATGTCAGTCCATGTTGGAGCAGGTTTAGATACAGTCTAAAGTATAGATCTCAAAGTCTGTGCACAGAATTTAGCAATTGCCTCGCACCTTCTGATGCATCAGGTAGGTGCACAATAGCATAGCCTAACCCTCTGTACTTTGGTCTATATTGATGCGGGACATAGACAGCCAGCTGATGACCAATCCATTAGTGCAATGGATGGCTGGAAGCATTTGTCTTTGCCTTTGCAATACCACAGAAGCAATGCATGGTCAATGTACAGCAATGACACACCTGTGTGAACAGCCAGGAGACCCCCCCCCCCCCCCCATGTTATGTTACATAGTTACATAGTTAGTACGGTCGAAAAAAGACATATGTCCATCAAGTTCAACCAGGGAATTAAGGGGTAGGGGTGTGGCGCGATATTGGGGAAGGGATGAGATTTTATATTTCTTCATAAGCATTAATCTTATTTTGTCAATTAGGAACATTCAGCACCCACCCGCTATCAAGGCAGCTGCCTATCATGTCATGCCCTACCTGCACAGGTGTGCTGGCTACTCAAATGATCCAATTAAGGAGGCCATTTAGTCAGCAGCAGCAGAAGTCCTGTGCCTGGACGCTCCAACAGCGGCCAGACACAAGCAGAAGCAGAAGCAGCAGAAGCAGCAGCAGCACCACCTTTTGTTTTTTGGCTGCAGCAGCAGCAAGGCCCACAGGGCTGGCTAGCTGGCTAGCCAGCAAGCAGGTAGCAATGAAAGTAGGAATCTTTCTTTTTAACCCTGTAAGGGGGTGGTGCACTGTACCCGAAGATACTGCCATATCGGGTCAATGCATAGGGCGACGGAAGCAAGCTTCGAAATCGGCCCCCGTTCTCAAAAATCCATTTAATATATGGTCCCCAGATAGGGGACGTATCAGATATTAAACTGATAAGAACAGATACTACACTTGATCTTAGCCAAAAGGCCGAGAAGCGATAACCGTGAAAGGGGCGGGCCCAACAAGGTGCCCTTCATGGGCACTATCACTGCTTGCTGTCAGGGAGGCTGCCAGACAATTTTCCATGCACACTCTGGGCTGGGGGGCAGTCAACCACCAGTACACACAGCAGAACCTAAACCCATACCATTATTGCTAAGCAGCAAGACAGGGGCCCATTGCACTCCCACGGGGCCTTTTTAAATGCAATCCATAACCCGGATTTGCCAGGAACCCTTCTTACTCCTCCTACTTGCATGTGACACTGGGCTTAGGATCTGCATAGGAAACACACACACAAGCACACACCTACCTTTGTTGCCTGCAGATGCCTCCTTGGCTGTCCCCAAACGGTATCAAACCAACACCCACGGGAAGCTGTAAGCATAGAGGACATGCCTGCACCCCATTGGACTTACCTGTGTGGGTTAAACCCGGGTTATTTGACAACCTATGGCGGTGATGGTTCTGCTCAGGCAGAGCAGTGCTGATGCTCCTCATAAAGCTGTCGCTGCTGTGAAGGTTCTAGGTGACATCACAAATCCCTATGGTTACATACACAACAAAGCTGGGTTGTTGTTGTTTACACTCTGCAAGGCCTGTGGAAGTGAGTGACATCATAGCACTGTAGTTCTGAGGGTTCTAGATGGATGCAACAATCTCCTGTTGCTTCTATGAAGGCCATAATAGACGACATCACCAAACAGCTCCATAGTCACATACACAGCAAAGGAGAGATGTTGTTTACACCTAGTGATGTCAGTGGTATTGAGTGACATCACAGCACAGTGCTAAGGCTCCTGGGCCTGGACACAGCAGCGGCTGCAATATCTCAACGGAGAATACGTTTATATATATGTGTGTGTGTGCGCGTATATATATATATATATATATATATATATATATATATTTCTCCGCCGAAATCACTTTTAAACCCATTTCCACCTTTTTTTCCCTTCTCTTCCTCTTACTTTTTTTTCACGTTTTTTTACGTTTTTCTCCTTTTCGCCTCTTTTCTGGGCATATTATTCTTCTTTTTCTTCTTTTTTTTCGTCTAATGCATACCCCATCAGTGCAGCAATGCTTATTCAATACCGCCAGCAGATGGAGACACTGGGGGATAATTTTCTAAGGATTTATACTGATTTTTCCTGTCTGAATTTGTCGCACAGAAAGTTGCAGGCCAAATATGTGTGACATTTCTGCGACTTTAGCTTCTAGAGCATTTTTACAACATTATACATAGGTGCTGAATACATAAAAAGCGACTGTTCAGCGACAGACAAGTCGCATCGGCTGAAAGTAGGCCAGAATGTCAGTCCATGTTGGAGCAGGTTTAGATACAGTCTAAAGTATAGATCTCAAAGTCTGTGCACAGAATTTAGCAATTGCCTCGCACCTTCTGATGCATCAGGTAGGTGCACAATAGCATAGCCTAACCCTCTGTACTTTGGTCTATATTGATGCGGGACATAGACAGCCAGCTGATGACCAATCCATTAGTGCAATGGATGGCTGGAAGCATTTGTCTTTGCCTTTGCAATACCACAGAAGCAATGCATGGTCAATGTACAGCAATGACACACCTGTGTGAACAGCCAGGAGACCCCCCCCCCCCCCCCCCCATGTTATGTTACATAGTTACATAGTTAGTACGGTCGAAAAAAGACATATGTCCATCAAGTTCAACCAGGGAATTAAGGGGTAGGGGTGTGGCGCGATATTGGGGAAGGGATGAGATTTTATATTTCTTCATAAGCATTAATCTTATTTTGTCAATTAGGAACATTCAGCACCCACCCGCTATCAAGGCAGCTGCCTATCATGTCATGCCCTACCTGCACAGGTGTGCTGGCTACTCAAATGATCCAATTAAGGAGGCCATTTAGTCAGCAGCAGCAGAAGTCCTGTGCCTGGACGCTCCAACAGCGGCCAGACACAAGCAGAAGCAGAAGCAGCAGAAGCAGCAGCAGCACCACCTTTTGTTTTTTGGCTGCAGCAGCAGCAAGGCCCACAGGGCTGGCTAGCTGGCTAGCCAGCAAGCAGGTAGCAATGAAAGTAGGAATCTTTCTTTTTAACCCTGTAAGGGGGTGGTGCACTGTACCCGAAGATACTGCCATATCGGGTCAATGCATAGGGCGACGGAAGCAAGCTTCGAAATCGGCCCCCGTTCTCAAAAATCCATTTAATATATGGTCCCCAGATAGGGGACGTATCAGATATTAAACTGATAAGAACAGATACTACACTTGATCTTAGCCAAAAGGCCGAGAAGCGATAACCGTGAAAGGGGCGGGCCCAACAAGGTGCCCTTCATGGGCACTATCACTGCTTGCTGTCAGGGAGGCTGCCAGACAATTTTCCATGCACACTCTGGGCTGGGGGGCAGTCAACCACCAGTACACACAGCAGAACCTAAACCCATACCATTATTGCTAAGCAGCAAGACAGGGGCCCATTGCACTCCCACGGGGCCTTTTTAAATGCAATCCATAACCCGGATTTGCCAGGAACCCTTCTTACTCCTCCAACTTGCATGTGACACTGGGCTTAGGATCTGCATAGGAAACACACACACAAGCACACACCTACCTTTGTTGCCTGCAGATGCCTCCTTGGCTGTCCCCAAACGGTATCAAACCAACACCCACGGGAAGCTGTAAGCATAGAGGACATGCCTGCACCCCATTGGACTTACCTGTGTGGGTTAAACCCGGGTTATTTGACAACCTATGGCGGTGATGGTTCTGCTCAGGCAGAGCAGTGCTGATGCTCCTCATAAAGCTGTCGCTGCTGTGAAGGTTCTAGGTGACATCACAAATCCCTATGGTTACATACACAACAAAGCTGGGTTGTTGTTGTTTACACTCTGCAAGGCCTGTGGAAGTGAGTGACATCATAGCACTGTAGTTCTGAGGGTTCTAGATGGATGCAACAATCTCCTGTTGCTTCTATGAAGGCCATAATAGACGACATCACCAAACAGCTCCATAGTCACATACACAGCAAAGGAGAGATGTTGTTTACACCTAGTGATGTCAGTGGTATTGAGTGACATCACAGCACAGTGCTAAGGCTCCTGGGCCTGGACACAGCAGCGGCTGCAATATCTCAACGGAGAATACGTTTATATATATGTGTGTGTGTGTGCGCGTATATATATATATATATATATATATATATATATATATATATATTTCTCCGCCGAAATCACTTTTAAACCCATTTCCACCTTTTTTTCCCTTCTCTTCCTCTTACTTTTTTTTCACGTTTTTTTACGTTTTTCTCCTTTTCGCCTCTTTTCTGGGCATATTATTCTTCTTTTTCTTCTTTTTTTTCGTCTAATGCATACCCCATCAGTGCAGCAATGCTTATTCAATACCGCCAGCAGATGGAGACACTGGGGGATAATTTTCTAAGGATTTATACTGATTTTTCCTGTCTGAATTTGTCGCACAGAAAGTTGCAGGCCAAATATGTGTGACATTTCTGCGACTTTAGCTTCTAGAGCATTTTTACAACATTATACATAGGTGCTGAATACATAAAAAGCGACTGTTCAGCGACAGACAAGTCGCATCGGCTGAAAGTAGGCCAGAATGTCAGTCCATGTTGGAGCAGGTTTAGATACAGTCTAAAGTATAGATCTCAAAGTCTGTGCACAGAATTTAGCAATTGCCTCGCACCTTCTGATGCATCAGGTAGGTGCACAATAGCATAGCCTAACCCTCTGTACTTTGGTCTATATTGATGCGGGACATAGACAGCCAGCTGATGACCAATCCATTAGTGCAATGGATGGCTGGAAGCATTTGTCTTTGCCTTTGCAATACCACAGAAGCAATGCATGGTCAATGTACAGCAATGACACACCTGTGTGAACAGCCAGGAGACCCCCCCCCCCCCCCCCATGTTATGTTACATAGTTACATAGTTAGTACGGTCGAAAAAAGACATATGTCCATCAAGTTCAACCAGGGAATTAAGGGGTAGGGGTGTGGCGCGATATTGGGGAAGGGATGAGATTTTATATTTCTTCATAAGCATTAATCTTATTTTGTCAATTAGGAACATTCAGCACCCACCCGCTATCAAGGCAGCTGCCTATCATGTCATGCCCTACCTGCACAGGTGTGCTGGCTACTCAAATGATCCAATTAAGGAGGCCATTTAGTCAGCAGCAGCAGAAGTCCTGTGCCTGGACGCTCCAACAGCGGCCAGACACAAGCAGAAGCAGAAGCAGCAGAAGCAGCAGCAGCACCACCTTTTGTTTTTTGGCTGCAGCAGCAGCAAGGCCCACAGGGCTGGCTAGCTGGCTAGCCAGCAAGCAGGTAGCAATGAAAGTAGGAATCTTTCTTTTTAACCCTGTAAGGGGGTGGTGCACTGTACCCGAAGATACTGCCATATCGGGTCAATGCATAGGGCGACGGAAGCAAGCTTCGAAATCGGCCCCCGTTCTCAAAAATCCATTTAATATATGGTCCCCAGATAGGGGACGTATCAGATATTAAACTGATAAGAACAGATACTACACTTGATCTTAGCCAAAAGGCCGAGAAGCGATAACCGTGAAAGGGGCGGGCCCAACAAGGTGCCCTTCATGGGCACTATCACTGCTTGCTGTCAGGGAGGCTGCCAGACAATTTTCCATGCACACTCTGGGCTGGGGGGCAGTCAACCACCAGTACACACAGCAGAACCTAAACCCATACCATTATTGCTAAGCAGCAAGACAGGGGCCCATTGCACTCCCACGGGGCCTTTTTAAATGCAATCCATAACCCGGATTTGCCAGGAACCCTTCTTACTCCTCCAACTTGCATGTGACACTGGGCTTAGGATCTGCATAGGAAACACACACACAAGCACACACCTACCTTTGTTGCCTGCAGATGCCTCCTTGGCTGTCCCCAAACGGTATCAAACCAACACCCACGGGAAGCTGTAAGCATAGAGGACATGCCTGCACCCCATTGGACTTACCTGTGTGGGTTAAACCCGGGTTATTTGACAACCTATGGCGGTGATGGTTCTGCTCAGGCAGAGCAGTGCTGATGCTCCTCATAAAGCTGTCGCTGCTGTGAAGGTTCTAGGTGACATCACAAATCCCTATGGTTACATACACAACAAAGCTGGGTTGTTGTTGTTTACACTCTGCAAGGCCTGTGGAAGTGAGTGACATCATAGCACTGTAGTTCTGAGGGTTCTAGATGGATGCAACAATCTCCTGTTGCTTCTATGAAGGCCATAATAGACGACATCACCAAACAGCTCCATAGTCACATACACAGCAAAGGAGAGATGTTGTTTACACCTAGTGATGTCAGTGGTATTGAGTGACATCACAGCACAGTGCTAAGGCTCCTGGGCCTGGACACAGCAGCGGCTGCAATATCTCAACGGAGAATACGTTTATATATATGTGTGTGTGTGTGCGCGTATATATATATATATATATATATATATATATATATATATATATATATATATTTCTCCGCCGAAATCACTTTTAAACCCATTTCCACCTTTTTTTCCCTTCTCTTCCTCTTACTTTTTTTTCACGTTTTTTTACGTTTTTCTCCTTTTCGCCTCTTTTCTGGGCGTATTATTCTTCTTTTTCTTCTTTTTTTTCGTCTAATGCATACCCCATCAGTGCAGCAATGCTTATTCAATACCGCCAGCAGATGGAGACACTGGGGGATAATTTTCTAAGGATTTATACTGATTTTTCCTGTCTGAATTTGTCGCACAGAAAGTTGCAGGCCAAATATGTGTGACATTTCTGCGACTTTAGCTTCTAGAGCATTTTTACAACATTATACATAGGTGCTGAATACATAAAAAGCGACTGTTCAGCGACAGACAAGTCGCATCGGCTGAAAGTAGGCCAGAATGTCAGTCCATGTTGGAGCAGGTTTAGATACAGTCTAAAGTATAGATCTCAAAGTCTGTGCACAGAATTTAGCAAGGGCCTCGCACCTTCTGATGCATCAGGTAGGTGCACAATAGCATAGCCTAACCCTCTGTACTTTGGTCTATATTGATGCGGGACATAGACAGCCAGCTGATGACCAATCCATTAGTGCAATGGATGGCTGGAAGCATTTGTCTTTGCCTTTGCAATACCACAGAAGCAATGCATGGTCAATGTACAGCAATGACACACCTGTGTGAACAGCCAGGAGACCCCCCCCCCATGTTATGTTACATAGTTACATAGTTAGTACGGTCGAAAAAAGACATATGTCCATCAAGTTCAACCAGGGAATTAAGGGGTAGGGGTGTGGCGCGATATTGGGGAAGGGATGAGATTTTATATTTCTTCATAAGCATTAATCTTATTTTGTCAATTAGGAACATTCAGCACCCACCCGCTATCAAGGCAGCTGCCTATCATGTCATGCCCTACCTGCACAGGTGTGCTGGCTACTCAAATGATCCAATTAAGGAGGCCATTTAGTCAGCAGCAGCAGAAGTCCTGTGCCTGGACGCTCCAACAGCGGCCAGACACAAGCAGAAGCAGAAGCAGCAGAAGCAGCAGCAGCACCACCTTTTGTTTTTTGGCTGCAGCAGCAGCAAGGCCCACAGGGCTGGCTAGCTGGCTAGCCAGCAAGCAGGTAGCAATGAAAGTAGGAATCTTTCTTTTTAACCCTGTAAGGGGGTGGTGCACTGTACCCGAAGATACTGCCATATCGGGTCAATGCATAGGGCGACGGAAGCAAGCTTCGAAATCGGCCCCCGTTCTCAAAAATCCATTTAATATATGGTCCCCAGATAGGGGACGTATCAGATATTAAACTGATAAGAACAGATACTACACTTGATCTTAGCCAAAAGGCCGAGAAGCGATAACCGTGAAAGGGGCGGGCCCAACAAGGTGCCCTTCATGGGCACTATCACTGCTTGCTGTCAGGGAGGCTGCCAGACAATTTTCCATGCACACTCTGGGCTGGGGGGCAGTCAACCACCAGTACACACAGCAGAACCTAAACCCATACCATTATTGCTAAGCAGCAAGACAGGGGCCCATTGCACTCCCACGGGGCCTTTTTAAATGCAATCCATAACCCGGATTTGCCAGGAACCCTTCTTACTCCTCCTACTTGCATGTGACACTGGGCTTAGGATCTGCATAGGAAACACACACACAAGCACACACCTACCTTTGTTGCCTGCAGATGCCTCCTTGGCTGTCCCCAAACGGTATCAAACCAACACCCACGGGAAGCTGTAAGCATAGAGGACATGCCTGCACCCCATTGGACTTACCTGTGTGGGTTAAACCCGGGTTATTTGACAACCTATGGCGGTGATGGTTCTGCTCAGGCAGAGCAGTGCTGATGCTCCTCATAAAGCTGTCGCTGCTGTGAAGGTTCTAGGTGACATCACAAATCCCTATGGTTACATACACAACAAAGCTGGGTTGTTGTTGTTTACACTCTGCAAGGCCTGTGGAAGTGAGTGACATCATAGCACTGTAGTTCTGAGGGTTCTAGATGGATGCAACAATCTCCTGTTGCTTCTATGAAGGCCATAATAGACGACATCACCAAACAGCTCCATAGTCACATACACAGCAAAGGAGAGATGTTGTTTACACCTAGTGATGTCAGTGGTATTGAGTGACATCACAGCACAGTGCTAAGGCTCCTGGGCCTGGACACAGCAGCGGCTGCAATATCTCAACGGAGAATACGTTTATATATATGTGTGTGTGTGCGCGTATATATATATATATATATATATATATATATATATATATATATATATTTCTCCGCCAAAATCACTTTTAAACCCATTTCCACCTTTTTTTCCCTTCTCTTCCTCTTACTTTTTTTTCACGTTTTTTTACGTTTTTCTCCTTTTCGCCTCTTTTCTGGGCGTATTATTCTTCTTTTTCTTCTTTTTTTTCGTCTAATGCATACCCCATCAGTGCAGCAATGCTTATTCAATACCGCCAGCAGATGGAGACACTGGGGGATAATTTTCTAAGGATTTATACTGATTTTTCCTGTCTGAATTTGTCGCACAGAAAGTTGCAGGCCAAATATGTGTGACATTTCTGCGACTTTAGCTTCTAGAGCATTTTTACAACATTATACATAGGTGCTGAATACATAAAAAGCGACTGTTCAGCGACAGACAAGTCGCATCGGCTGAAAGTAGGCCAGAATGTCAGTCCATGTTGGAGCAGGTTTAGATACAGTCTAAAGTATAGATCTCAAAGTCTGTGCACAGAATTTAGCAAGGGCCTCGCACCTTCTGATGCATCAGGTAGGTGCACAATAGCATAGCCTAACCCTCTGTACTTTGGTCTATATTGATGCGGGACATAGACAGCCAGCTGATGACCAATCCATTAGTGCAATGGATGGCTGGAAGCATTTGTCTTTGCCTTTGCAATACCACAGAAGCAATGCATGGTCAATGTACAGCAATGACACACCTGTGTGAACAGCCAGGAGACCCCCCCCCCCCCCCCCCCCATGTTATGTTACATAGTTACATAGTTAGTACGGTCGAAAAAAGACATATGTCCATCAAGTTCAACCAGGGAATTAAGGGGTAGGGGTGTGGCGCGATATTGGGGAAGGGATGAGATTTTATATTTCTTCATAAGCATTAATCTTATTTTGTCAATTAGGAACATTCAGCACCCACCCGCTATCAAGGCAGCTGCCTATCATGTCATGCCCTACCTGCACAGGTGTGCTGGCTACTCAAATGATCCAATTAAGGAGGCCATTTAGTCAGCAGCAGCAGAAGTCCTGTGCCTGGACGCTCCAACAGCGGCCAGACACAAGCAGAAGCAGAAGCAGCAGAAGCAGCAGCAGCACCACCTTTTGTTTTTTGGCTGCAGCAGCAGCAAGGCCCACAGGGCTGGCTAGCTGGCTAGCCTGCAAGCAGGTAGCAATGAAAGTAGGAATCTTTCTTTTTAACCCTGTAAGGGGGTGGTGCACTGTACCCGAAGATACTGCCATATCGGGTCAATGCATAGGGCGACGGAAGCAAGCTTCGAAATCGGCCCCCGTTCTCAAAAATCCATTTAATATATGGTCCCCAGATAGGGGACGTATCAGATATTAAACTGATAAGAACAGATACTACACTTGATCTTAGCCAAAAGGCCGAGAAGCGATAACCGTGAAAGGGGCGGGCCCAACAAGGTGCCCTTCATGGGCACTATCACTGCTTGCTGTCAGGGAGGCTGCCAGACAATTTTCCATGCACACTCTGGGCTGGGGGGCAGTCAACCACCAGTACACACAGCAGAACCTAAACCCATACCATTATTGCTAAGCAGCAAGACAGGGGCCCATTGCACTCCCACGGGGCCTTTTTAAATGCAATCCATAACCCGGATTTGCCAGGAACCCTTCTTACTCCTCCTACTTGCATGTGACACTGGGCTTAGGATCTGCATAGGAAACACACACACAAGCACACACCTACCTTTGTTGCCTGCAGATGCCTCCTTGGCTGTCCCCAAACGGTATCAAACCAACACCCACGGGAAGCTGTAAGCATAGAGGACATGCCTGCACCCCATTGGACTTACCTGTGTGGGTTAAACCCGGGTTATTTGACAACCTATGGCGGTGATGGTTCTGCTCAGGCAGAGCAGTGCTGATGCTCCTCATAAAGCTGTCGCTGCTGTGAAGGTTCTAGGTGACATCACAAATCCCTATGGTTACATACACAACAAAGCTGGGTTGTTGTTGTTTACACTCTGCAAGGCCTGTGGAAGTGAGTGACATCATAGCACTGTAGTTCTGAGGGTTCTAGATGGATGCAACAATCTCCTGTTGCTTCTATGAAGGCCATAATAGACGACATCACCAAACAGCTCCATAGTCACATACACAGCAAAGGAGAGATGTTGTTTACACCTAGTGATGTCAGTGGTATTGAGTGACATCACAGCACAGTGCTAAGGCTCCTGGGCCTGGACACAGCAGCGGCTGCAATATCTCAACGGAGAATACGTTTATATATATGTGTGTGTGTGCGCGTATATATATATATATATATATATATATATATATATATATATATATTTCTCCGCCGAAATCACTTTTAAACCCATTTCCACCTTTTTTTCCCTTCTCTTCCTCTTACTTTTTTTTCACGTTTTTTTACGTTTTTCTCCTTTTCGCCTCTTTTCTGGGCGTATTATTCTTCTTTTTCTTCTTTTTTTTCGTCTAATGCATACCCCATCAGTGCAGCAATGCTTATTCAATACCGCCAGCAGATGGAGACACTGGGGGATAATTTTCTAAGGATTTATACTGATTTTTCCTGTCTGAATTTGTCGCACAGAAAGTTGCAGGCCAAATATGTGTGACATTTCTGCGACTTTAGCTTCTAGAGCATTTTTACAACATTATACATAGGTGCTGAATACATAAAAAGCGACTGTTCAGCGACAGACAAGTCGCATCGGCTGAAAGTAGGCCAGAATGTCAGTCCATGTTGGAGCAGGTTTAGATACAGTCTAAAGTATAGATCTCAAAGTCTGTGCACAGAATTTAGCAAGGGCCTCGCACCTTCTGATGCATCAGGTAGGTGCACAATAGCATAGCCTAACCCTCTGTACTTTGGTCTATATTGATGCGGGACATAGACAGCCAGCTGATGACCAATCCATTAGTGCAATGGATGGCTGGAAGCATTTGTCTTTGCCTTTGCAATACCACAGAAGCAATGCATGGTCAATGTACAGCAATGACACACCTGTGTGAACAGCCAGGAGACCCCCCCCCCCCCCCCCCCCATGTTATGTTACATAGTTACATAGTTAGTACGGTCGAAAAAAGACATATGTCCATCAAGTTCAACCAGGGAATTAAGGGGTAGGGGTGTGGCGCGATATTGGGGAAGGGATGAGATTTTATATTTCTTCATAAGCATTAATCTTATTTTGTCAATTAGGAACATTCAGCACCCACCCGCTATCAAGGCAGCTGCCTATCATGTCATGCCCTACCTGCACAGGTGTGCTGGCTACTCAAATGATCCAATTAAGGAGGCCATTTAGTCAGCAGCAGCAGAAGTCCTGTGCCTGGACGCTCCAACAGCGGCCAGACACAAGCAGAAGCAGAAGCAGCAGAAGCAGCAGCAGCAGCACCACCTTTTGTTTTTTGGCTGCAGCAGCAGCAAGGCCCACAGGGCTGGCTAGCTGGCTAGCCAGCAAGCAGGTAGCAATGAAAGTAGGAATCTTTCTTTTTAACCCTGTAAGGGGGTGGTGCACTGTACCCGAAGATACTGCCATATCGGGTCAATGCATAGGGCGACGGAAGCAAGCTTCGAAATCGGCCCCCGTTCTCAAAAATCCATTTAATATATGGTCCCCAGATAGGGGACGTATCAGATATTAAACTGATAAGAACAGATACTACACTTGATCTTAGCCAAAAGGCCGAGAAGCGATAACCGTGAAAGGGGCGGGCCCAACAAGGTGCCCTTCATGGGCACTATCACTGCTTGCTGTCAGGGAGGCTGCCAGACAATTTTCCATGCACACTCTGGGCTGGGGGGCAGTCAACCACCAGTACACACAGCAGAACCTAAACCCATACCATTATTGCTAAGCAGCAAGACAGGGGCCCATTGCACTCCCACGGGGCCTTTTTAAATGCAATCCATAACCCGGATTTGCCAGGAACCCTTCTTACTCCTCCTACTTGCATGTGACACTGGGCTTAGGATCTGCATAGGAAACACACACACAAGCACACACCTACCTTTGTTGCCTGCAGATGCCTCCTTGGCTGTCCCCAAACGGTATCAAACCAACACCCACGGGAAGCTGTAAGCATAGAGGACATGCCTGCACCCCATTGGACTTACCTGTGTGGGTTAAACCCGGGTTATTTGACAACCTATGGCGGTGATGGTTCTGCTCAGGCAGAGCAGTGCTGATGCTCCTCATAAAGCTGTCGCTGCTGTGAAGGTTCTAGGTGACATCACAAATCCCTATGGTTACATACACAACAAAGCTGGGTTGTTGTTGTTTACACTCTGCAAGGCCTGTGGAAGTGAGTGACATCATAGCACTGTAGTTCTGAGGGTTCTAGATGGATGCAACAATCTCCTGTTGCTTCTATGAAGGCCATAATAGACGACATCACCAAACAGCTCCATAGTCACATACACAGCAAAGGAGAGATGTTGTTTACACCTAGTGATGTCAGTGGTATTGAGTGACATCACAGCACAGTGCTAAGGCTCCTGGGCCTGGACACAGCAGCGGCTGCAATATCTCAACGGAGAATACGTTTATATATATGTGTGTGTGTGCGCGTATATATATATATATATATATATATATATATATATATATAGCAACAGAAGAATGCAGCAGCACACTGCCAGCACAAGGATATAGGTGCAACATGAATATGCAGTTAAAACATGGAGAGCTATATAGCTATGGTGTAATAGATGCAAATGTGAAACTATGAAATAGTGAGGCACTTAGCTCGCAAATTTTTCTCCGCCGGCGGTCAAATAGCTTGGACCGTCCCACCGCGATAAGGTAGCCTCCTGGGACGGACCCTACTCTGTGAATATGCCTCTGTGTGAACAGTTCAGTAAGCATGGCAGGATCTGGAACATCCAAGCCACCTTATATACACACCTGATAGAGGTGGGTGGGGTGCAAGGCCAACATGGAGGTAGCCACTCCCCCGTATGTGCAATACAGACAAAGAATAAGTCAGCCAGCACTTTAGTTGATACCAAACTATTATATGGACCTGGCCTACAGGTGCACGCTACTAGGCTAGAAATACAGCAACAGAAGAATGCAGCAGCACACTGCCAGCACAAGGATATAGGTGCAACATGAATATGCAGTTAAAACATGGAGAGCTATATAGCTATGGTGTAATAGATGCAAATGTGAAACTATGAAATAGTGAGGCACTTAGCTCGCAAATTTGTCTCCGCCGGCGGTCAAATAGCTTGGACCGTCCCACCGCGATAAGGTAGCCTCCTGGGACGGACCCTACTCTGTGAATATGCCTCTGTGTGAACAGTTCAGTAAGCATGGCAGGATCTGGAACATCCAAGCCACCTTATATACACACCTGATAGAGGTGGGTGGGGTGCAAGGCCAACATGGAGGTAGCCACTCCCCCGTATGTGCAATACAGACAAAGAATAAGTCAGCCAGCACTTTAGTTGATACCAAACTATTATATGGACCTGGCCTACAGGTGCACGCTACTAGGCTAGAAATACAGCAACAGAAGAATGCAGCAGCACACTGCCAGCACAAGGATATAGGTGCAACATGAATATGCAGTTAAAACATGGAGAGCTATATAGCTATGGTGTAATAGATGCAAATGTGAAACTATGAAATAGTGAGGCACTTAGCTCGCAAATTTGTCTCCGCCGGCGGTCAAATAGCTTGGACCGTCCCACCGCGATAAGGTAGCCTCCTGGGACGGACCCTACTCTGTGAATATGCCTCTGTGTGAACAGTTCAGTAAGCATGGCAGGATCTGGAACATCCAAGCCACCTTATATACACACCTGATAGAGGTGGGTGGGGTGCAAGGCCAACATGGAGGTAGCCACTCCCCCGTATGTGCAATACAGACAAAGAATAAGTCAGCCAGCACTTTAGTTGATACCAAACTATTATATGGACCTGGCCTACAGGTGCACGCTACTAGGCTAGAAATACAGCAACAGAAGAATGCAGCAGCACACTGCCAGCACAAGGATATAGGTGCAACATGAATATGCAGTTAAAACATGGAGAGCTATATAGCTATGGTGTAATAGATGCAAATGTGAAACTATGAAATATTGAGGCACTTAGCTCGCAAATTTGTCTCCGCCGGCGGTCAAATAGCTTGGACCGTCCCACCGCGATAAGGTAGCCTCCTGGGACGGACCCTACTCTGTGAATATGCCTCTGTGTGAACAGTTCAGTAAGCATGGCAGGATCTGGAACATCCAAGCCACCTTATATACACACCTGATAGAGGTGGGTGGGGTGCAAGGCCAACATGGAGGTAGCCACTCCCCCGTATGTGCAATACAGACAAAGAATAAGTCAGCCAGCACTTTAGTTGATACCAAACTATTATATGGACCTGGCCTACAGGTGCACGCTACTAGGCTAGAAATACAGCAACAGAAGAATGCAGCAGCACACTGCCAGCACAAGGATATAGGTGCAACATGAATATGCAGTTAAAACATGGAGAGCTATATAGCTATGGTGTAATAGATGCAAATGTGAAACTATGAAATAGTGAGGCACTTAGCTCGCAAATTTGTCTCCGCCGGCGGTCAAATAGCTTGGACCGTCCCACCGCGATAAGGTAGCCTCCTGGGACGGACCCTACTCTGTGAATATGCCTCTGTGTGAACAGTTCAGTAAGCATGGCAGGATCTGGAACATCCAAGCCACCTTATATACACACCTGATAGAGGTGGGTGGGGTGCAAGGCCAACATGGAGGTAGCCACTCCCCCGTATGTGCAATACAGACAAAGAATAAGTCAGCCAGCACTTTAGTTGATACCAAACTATTATATGGACCTGGCCTACAGGTGCACGCTACTAGGCTAGAAATACAGCAACAGAAGAATGCAGCAGCACACTGCCAGCACAAGGATATAGGTGCAACATGAATATGCAGTTAAAACATGGAGAGCTATATAGCTATGGTGTAATAGATGCAAATGTGAAACTATGAAATAGTGAGGCACTTAGCTCGCAAATTTGTCTCCGCCGGCGGTCAAATAGCTTGGACCGTCCCACCGCGATAAGGTAGCCTCCTGGGACGGACCCTACTCTGTGAATATGCCTCTGTGTGAACAGTTCAGTAAGCATGGCAGGATCTGGAACATCCAAGCCACCTTATATACACACCTGATAGAGGTGGGTGGGGTGCAAGGCCAACATGGAGGTAGCCACTCCCCCGTATGTGCAATACAGACAAAGAATAAGTCAGCCAGCACTTTAGTTGATACCAAACTATTATATGGACCTGGCCTACAGGTGCACGCTACTAGGCTAGAAATACAGCAACAGAAGAATGCAGCAGCACACTGCCAGCACAAGGATATAGGTGCAACATGAATATGCAGTTAAAACATGGAGAGCTATATAGCTATGGTGTAATATATTTCTCCGCCGAAATCACTTTTAAACCCATTTCCACCTTTTTTTCCCTTCTCTTCCTCTTACTTTTTTTTCACGTTTTTTTACGTTTTTCTCCTTTTCGCCTCTTTTCTGGGCGTATTATTCTTCTTTTTCTTCTTTTTTTTCGTCTAATGCATACCCCATCAGTGCAGAAATGCTTATTCAATACCGCCAGCAGATGGAGACACTGGGGGATAATTTTCTAAGGATTTATACTGATTTTTCCTGTCTGAATTTGTCGCACAGAAAGTTGCAGGCCAAATATGTGTGACATTTCTGCGACTTTAGCTTCTAGAGCATTTTTACAACATTATACATAGGTGCTGAATACATAAAAAGCGACTGTTCAGCGACAGACAAGTCGCATCGGCTGAAAGTAGGCCAGAATGTCAGTCCATGTTGGAGCAGGTTTAGATACAGTCTAAAGTATAGATCTCAAAGTCTGTGCACAGAATTTAGCAAGGGCCTCGCACCTTCTGATGCATCAGGTAGGTGCACAATAGCATAGCCTAACCCTCTGTACTTTGGTCTATATTGATGCGGGACATAGACAGCCAGCTGATGACCAATCCATTAGTGCAATGGATGGCTGGAAGCATTTGTCTTTGCCTTTGCAATACCACAGAAGCAATGCATGGTCAATGTACAGCAATGACACACCTGTGTGAACAGCCAGGAGACCCCCCCCCCCCCCCATGTTATGTTACATAGTTACATAGTTAGTACGGTCGAAAAAAGACATATGTCCATCAAGTTCAACCAGGGAATTAAGGGGTAGGGGTGTGGCGCGATATTGGGGAAGGGATGAGATTTTATATTTCTTCATAAGCATTAATCTTATTTTGTCAATTAGGAACATTCAGCACCCACCCACTATCAAGGCAGCTGCCTATCATGTCATGCCCTACCTGCACAGGTGTGCTGGCTACTCAAATGATCCAATTAAGGAGGCCATTTAGTCAGCAGCAGCAGAAGTCCTGTGCCTGGACGCTCCAACAGCGGCCAGACACAAGCAGAAGCAGAAGCAGCAGAAGCAGCAGCAGCACCACCTTTTGTTTTTTGGCTGCAGCAGCAGCAAGGCCCACAGGGCTGGCTAGCTGGCTAGCCAGCAAGCAGGTAGCAATGAAAGTAGGAATCTTTCTTTTTAACCCTGTAAGGGGGTGGTGCACTGTACCCGAAGATACTGCCATATCGGGTCAATGCATAGGGCGACGGAAGCAAGCTTCGAAATCGGCCCCCGTTCTCAAAAATCCATTTAATATATGGTCCCCAGATAGGGGACGTATCAGATATTAAATTGATAAGAACAGATTTTTTTTTTTTTTATCTAAAGCCGAGGAACGTGCTTTCGATTCACCCAAAGTGCAAGAAAAAGTGCAAACGTGTTACACTAAAAAAACGTGCACAAAGGATGCGGTCTATCGCAAGCCCTTCTCCGATAGGAGAGAGGCCCCCCAACAAACCTTACCCTTCGCCTCCGGACCAAAAGGTACCTGCGAGGTTCCAGGTTCGATGTCCCTTTTCGCCGAAGCTACTAGGAGACCACAAATGCTCCCGGCATCCCCCTTGGCGTTAGCCAAGGTATCTGCCCGCAGAGCCGATTACGGTAGGTACCCTGCGAAGCAGGAGTACCCGGGGTGTTTGCAGGGAGGTGCGGAACCTAATGGCCACACACACCTCCCCTAGACCGCCAGGAGGGACACCCAGAAGGGCTACCGCATCCTGACAAATCCTGTGAACACACAACACGCAAAAAGTGACACAGTGAGACAAAAAATAAATAAATAAGTGAATGTGTGCAGATATACTGCCCGGACATCCGGCCGGATCTATAAAAATTTCTCTGATCCTAGCCAGAAGGCCGGGAATCAAGAGGTGAGTGCCACAAGGTGAAGAGATTATGGTGCCCGTGCTTCAACTCAGTGAGCCTATTCTCCCAGTGAGTTTCGGCACCTCGGGGTCACCACTCCCCGAGGCACAAAAGTACCTCGGCTCTAGACCCTCTCAGCCTCATGGCGAGACCCGGAGGGAACAGGTCACATCGGGGCAGCCGTCGAGCTGATTCCTCAGAACCAGCCCCGGAAAGCCCTGGTACACCTGCATCCTCCATGCAGCACCCATCCCCACCAGCATGAAAACTGATAAGAACAGATACTACACTTGATCTTAGCCAAAAGGCCGAGAAGCGATAACCGTGAAAGGGGCGGGCCCAACAAGGTGCCCTTCATGGGCACTATCACTGCTTGCTGTCAGGGAGGCTGCCAGACAATTTTCCATGCACACTCTGGGCTGGGGGGCAGTCAACCACCAGTACACACAGCAGAACCTAAACCCATACCATTATTGCTAAGCAGCAAGACAGGGGCCCATTGCACTCCCACGGGGCCTTTTTAAATGCAATCCATAACCCGGATTTGCCAGGAACCCTTCTTACTCCTCCTACTTGCATGTGACACTGGGCTTAGGATCTGCATAGGAAACACACACACAAGCACACACCTACCTTTGTTGCCTGCAGATGCCTCCTTGGCTGTCCCCAAACGGTATCAAACCAACACCCACGGGAAGCTGTAAGCATAGAGGACATGCCTGCACCCCATTGGACTTACCTGTGTGGGTTAAACCCGGGTTATTTGACAACCTATGGCGGTGATGGTTCTGCTCAGGCAGAGCAGTGCTGATGCTCCTCATAAAGCTGTCGCTGCTGTGAAGGTTCTAGGTGACATCACAAATCCCTATGGTTACATACACAACAAAGCTGGGTTGTTGTTGTTTACACTCTGCAAGGCCTGTGGAAGTGAGTGACATCATAGCACTGTAGTTCTGAGGGTTCTAGATGGATGCAACAATCTCCTGTTGCTTCTATGAAGGCCATAATAGACGACATCACCAAACAGCTCCATAGTCACATACACAGCAAAGGAGAGATGTTGTTTACACCTAGTGATGTCAGTGGTATTGAGTGACATCACAGCACAGTGCTAAGGCTCCTGGGCCTGGACACAGCAGCGGCTGCAATATGTCAACGGAGAATACGTTTATATATATGTGTGTGTGTGCGCGTATATATATATATATATATATATATATATATATATATATATATATATATTTCTCCGCCGAAATCACTTTTAAACCCATTTCCACCTTTTTTTCCCTTCTCTTCCTCTTACTTTTTTTTCACGTTTTTTTACGTTTTTCTCCTTTTCGCCTCTTTTCTGGGCGTATTATTCTTCTTTTTCTTCTTTTTTTTCGTCTAATGCATACCCCATCAGTGCAGCAATGCTTATTCAATACCGCCAGCAGATGGAGACACTGGGGGATAATTTTCTAAGGATTTATACTGATTTTTCCTGTCTGAATTTGTCGCACAGAAAGTTGCAGGCCAAATATGTGTGACATTTCTGCGACTTTAGCTTCTAGAGCATTTTTACAACATTATACATAGGTGCTGAATACATAAAAAGCGACTGTTCAGCGACAGACAAGTCGCATCGGCTGAAAGTAGGCCAGAATGTCAGTCCATGTTGGAGCAGGTTTAGATACAGTCTAAAGTATAGATCTCAAAGTCTGTGCACAGAATTTAGCAAGGGCCTCGCACCTTCTGATGCATCAGGTAGGTGCACAATAGCATAGCCTAACCCTCTGTACTTTGGTCTATATTGATGCGGGACATAGACAGCCAGCTGATGACCAATCCATTAGTGCAATGGATGGCTGGAAGCATTTGTCTTTGCCTTTGCAATACCACAGAAGCAATGCATCTTCAATGTACAGCAATGACACACCTGTGTGAACAGCCAGGAGACCCCCCCCCATGTTATGTTACATAGTTACATAGTTAGTACGGTCGAAAAAAGACATATGTCCATCAAGTTCAACCAGGGAATTAAGGGGTAGGGGTGTGGCGCGATATTGGGGAAGGGATGAGATTTTATATTTCTTCATAAGCATTAATCTTATTTTGTCAATTAGGAACATTCAGCACCCACCCGCTATCAAGGCAGCTGCCTATCATGTCATGCCCTACCTGCACAGGTGTGCTGGCTACTCAAATGATCCAATTAAGGAGGCCATTTAGTCAGCAGCAGCAGAAGTCCTGTGCCTGGACGCTCCAACAGCGGCCAGACACAAGCAGAAGCAGAAGCAGCAGAAGCAGCAGCAGCACCACCTTTTGTTTTTTGGCTGCAGCAGCAGCAAGGCCCACAGGGCTGGCTAGCTGGCTAGCCAGCAAGCAGGTAGCAATGAAAGTAGGAATCTTTCTTTTTAACCCTGTAAGGGGGTGGTGCACTGTACCCGAAGATACTGCCATATCGGGTCAATGCATAGGGCGACGGAAGCAAGCTTCGAAATCGGCCCCCGTTCTCAAAAATCCATTTAATATATGGTCCCCAGATAGGGGACGTATCAGATATTAAACTGATAAGAACAGATTTTTTTTTTTTTAAGTTAACCCTCAGAACTCCATCAGAGCTCTAAGTTCTTATTTGAGCTTGATTTTTTTGTTCATCATCAGGAAAACCCGTTTTTCTTTATTTCTTTATCTTTTTTAACAATAAAAGAAACCATATTTAAAACATAAAAAAATATTTAACCAAAACTAACCATGCAATATTTCACCAAAGAGGATTACCAAAAGGTCATTCCTCTTCTCCATGCAAAAACCATCAAGAACTCTAGGAAACCACAAGTTATTGCACCTCTCTGCATCTCACTTTTAGCTGGAACCGCCAGCCACGCCAGAACTTTGTATGTTTCCACAAATCTATCCACATCTGCGTGAAACGAACGATAAACTTTATCCCTTGCTTCATTGATTTTGTATCCCAATCTTTCTTTTAGACTACCCAAATCCTTGTCAAAGGCCTTTTTCTCTTTATTTGTCACACTCTCGAAAACAACATCAAGAGAGCCTCCATACCTTACCGGTATAAATTCATCTTCTTCATTTTCTTTCCTTTTCTTCTCCTCCACCACTTTTCTAGTTGGAGCTTCTTCCCCTTCCGGTTCTTCACTCACCTCAATTTCCTCCTCTCTATTTCTTTTCATACCCTCCTTCTTCTTCTTCTTCTTCCTCTTAGGACACGTGCCTACCAGATGCCCCTCATCACCACATAGGTGACATTTTTTCTTTTCTTTACATGCTTCTGGTTCATGGCCTTCTCCTTGACATTTATAGCACCACAAGATGTCGCAGAAATCTTTCCTATGCCCGTACTTCTTACACTTTCGACAAAAGTCGTCCATGCCAGAAAAGAACAGGTCCCCATTAACTGTACCAATCTTAAAACGACCAGGCGGATACATTAGCCTTCCATCAGGTGCTTTCTGAAACTTTACTTGAAATTTCCACTTCGTCGTCCAAAGACCGAATTGATTATATATCTTGCCTTTTGGCTTCACCTCCTCACAGAATCTGGAAAGGAACAAAACAATCTCCTCTTCTGGGATATACGGACTGTACATCCTTACAGTTAGAAGTCTTTCCTGCGTCGGAAAATGGGGAGTAATCTCTACCCCTCCCAACACAGGGTGCGACTTCCACAGCAATGCTTTATTGCAGAACATACCACAGTCCTCCTCCGAAACCAGAACCACGTCATAGATACCACTTCTTGGAAATTCCAGCATGGATAATATCTGTTCCTTCTTCAGCTCAAAGAGCTTGAACAAAATCTCTTCAACTACGAAAAATAAGCCTCTCTCCTTCTTCTCAGGGTCCAAAAGAGTAACACGAACTCCATTTCGTAGTCTGGCGTAGCTAGGTACACCTACAGCAGGATCTTCTGTCTTGCCAGCCTCCTCCATCGCAGAACAAAACACCTCCCCTACTGCAAGCAGGTAGGTGGTGATCGCTCCTCGTTGCCCAGGGACTAAGCCGCTACCCTGATGTCAGCAAGGGGGTTTAGTCCCACCAAAAGATGGAACGATCCCCCAGGGAAAAGGAGCGGGTACCCCGGGCACCTTCCAGCCAGATCAAGTAAGCAAATACTACACTTGATCTTAGCCAAAAGGCCGAGAAGCGATAACCGTGAAAGGGGCGGGCCCAACAAGGTGCCCTTCATGGGCACTATCACTGCTTGCTGTCAGGGAGGCTGCCAGACAATTTTCCATGCACACTCTGGGCTGGGGGGCAGTCAACCACCAGTACACACAGCAGAACCTAAACCCATACCATTATTGCTAAGCAGCAAGACAGGGGCCCATTGCACTCCCACGGGGCCTTTTTAAATGCAATCCATAACCCGGATTTGCCAGGAACCCTTCTTACTCCTCCTACTTGCATGTGACACTGGGCTTAGGATCTGCATAGGAAACACACACACAAGCACACACCTACCTTTGTTGCCTGCAGATGCCTCCTTGGCTGTCCCCAAACGGTATCAAACCAACACCCACGGGAAGCTGTAAGCATAGAGGACATGCCTGCACCCCATTGGACTTACCTGTGTGGGTTAAACCCGGGTTATTTGACAACCTATGGCGGTGATGGTTCTGCTCAGGCAGAGCAGTGCTGATGCTCCTCATAAAGCTGTCGCTGCTGTGAAGGTTCTAGGTGACATCACAAATCCCTATGGTTACATACACAACAAAGCTGGGTTGTTGTTGTTTACACTCTGCAAGGCCTGTGGAAGTGAGTGACATCATAGCACTGTAGTTCTGAGGGTTCTAGATGGATGCAACAATCTCCTGTTGCTTCTATGAAGGCCATAATAGACGACATCACCAAACAGCTCCATAGTCACATACACAGCAAAGGAGAGATGTTGTTTACACCTAGTGATGTCAGTGGTATTGAGTGACATCACAGCACAGTGCTAAGGCTCCTGGGCCTGGACACAGCAGCGGCTGCAATATCTCAACGGAGAATACGTTTATATATATGTGTGTGTGTGCGCGTATATATATATATATATATATATATATATATATATATATATATATTTCTCCGCCGAAATCACTTTTAAACCCATTTCCACCTTTTTTTCCCTTCTCTTCCTCTTACTTTTTTTTCAAGTTTTTTTACGTTTTTCTCCTTTTCGCCTCTTTTCTGGGCGTATTATTCTTCTTTTTCTTCTTTTTTTTCGTCTAATGCATACCCCATCAGTGCAGCAATGCTTATTCAATACCGCCAGCAGATGGAGACACTGGGGGATAATTTTCTAAGGATTTATACTGATTTTTCCTGTCTGAATTTGTCGCACAGAAAGTTGCAGGCCAAATATGTGTGACATTTCTGCAACTTTAGCTTCTAGAGCATTTTTACAACATTATACATAGGTGCTGAATACATAAAAAGCGACTGTTCAGCGACAGACAAGTCGCATCGGCTGAAAGGTAGGCCAGAATGTCAGTCCATGTTGGAGCAGGTTTAGATACAGTCTAAAGTATAGATCTCAAAGTCTGTGCACAGAATTTAGCAAGGGCCTCGCACCTTCTGATGCATCAGGTAGGTGCACAATAGCATAGCCTAACCCTCTGTACTTTGGTCTATATTGATGCGGGACATAGACAGCCAGCTGATGACCAATCCATTAGTGCAATGGATGGCTGGAAGCATTTGTCTTTGCCTTTGCAATACCACAGAAGCAATGCATGGTCAATGTACAGCAATGACACACCTGTGTGAACAGCCAGGAGACCCCCCCCCCCATGTTATGTTACATAGTTACATAGTTAGTACGGTCGAAAAAAGACATATGTCCATCAAGTTCAACCAGGGAATTAAGGGGTAGGGGTGTGGCGCGATATTGGGGAAGGGATGAGATTTTATATTTCTTCATAAGCATTAATCTTATTTTGTCAATTAGGAACATTCAGCACCCACCCGCTATCAAGGCAGCTGCCTATCATGTCATGCCCTACCTGCACAGGTGTGCTGGCTACTCAAATGATCCAATTAAGGAGGCCATTTAGTCAGCAGCAGCAGAAGTCCTGTGCCTGGACGCTCCAACAGCGGCCAGACACAAGCAGAAGCAGAAGCAGCAGAAGCAGCAGCAGCACCACCTTTTGTTTTTTGGCTGCAGCAGCAGCAAGGCCCACAGGGCTGGCTAGCTGGCTAGCCAGCAAGCAGGTAGCAATGAAAGTAGGAATCTTTCTTTTTAACCCTGTAAGGGGGTGGTGCACTGTACCCGAAGATACTGCCATATCGGGTCAATGCATAGGGCGACGGAAGCAAGCTTCGAAATCGGCCCCCGTTCTCAAAAATCCATTTAATATATGGTCCCCAGATAGGGGACGTATCAGATATTAAACTGATAAGAACAGATACTACACTTGATCTTAGCCAAAAGGCCGAGAAGCGATAACCGTGAAAGGGGCGGGCCCAACAAGGTGCCCTTCATGGGCACTATCACTGCTTGCTGTCAGGGAGGCTGCCAGACAATTTTCCATGCACACTCTGGGCTGGGGGGCAGTCAACCACCAGTACACACAGCAGAACCTAAACCCATACCATTATTGCTAAGCAGCAAGACAGGGGCCCATTGCACTCCCACGGGGCCTTTTTAAATGCAATCCATAACCCGGATTTGCCAGGAACCCTTCTTACTCCTCCTACTTGCATGTGACACTGGGCTTAGGATCTGCATAGGAAACACACACACAAGCACACACCTACCTTTGTTGCCTGCAGATGCCTCCTTGGCTGTCCCTAAACGGTATCAAACCAACACCCACGGGAAGCTGTAAGCATAGAGGACATGCCTGCACCCCATTGGACTTACCTGTGTGGGTTAAACCCGGGTTATTTGACAACCTATGGCGGTGATGGTTCTGCTCAGGCAGAGCAGTGCTGATGCTCCTCATAAAGCTGTCGCTGCTGTGAAGGTTCTAGGTGACATCACAAATCCCTATGGTTACATACACAACAAAGCTGGGTTGTTGTTGTTTACACTCTGCAAGGCCTGTGGAAGTGAGTGACATCATAGCACTGTAGTTCTGAGGGTTCTAGATGGATGCAACAATCTCCTGTTGCTTCTATGAAGGCCATAATAGACGACATCACCAAACAACTCCATAGTCACATACACAGCAAAGGAGAGATGTTGTTTACACCTAGTGATGTCAGTGGTATTGAGTGACATCACAGCACAGTGCTAAGGCTCCTGGGCCTGGACACAGCAGCGGCTGCAATATCTCAACGGAGAATACGTTTATATATATGTGTGTGTGTGCGCGTATATATATATATATATATATATATATATATATATATATATATATATATTTCTCCGCCGAAATCACTTTTAAACCCATTTCCACCTTTTTTTCCCTTCTCTTCCTCTTACTTTTTTTTCACGTTTTTTTACGTTTTTCTCCTTTTCGCCTCTTTTCTGGGCGTATTATTCTTCTTTTTCTTCTTTTTTTTCGTCTAATGCATACCCCATCAGTGCAGCAATGCTTATTCAATACCGCCAGCAGATGGAGACACTGGGGGATAATTTTCTAAGGATTTATACTGATTTTTCCTGTCTGAATTTGTCGCACAGAAAGTTGCAGGCCAAATATGTGTGACATTTCTGCGACTTTAGCTTCTAGAGCATTTTTACAACATTATACATAGGTGCTGAATACATAAAAAGCGACTGTTCAGCGACAGACAAGTCGCATCGGCTGAAAGTAGGCCAGAATGTCAGTCCATGTTGGAGCAGGTTTAGATACAGTCTAAAGTATAGATCTCAAAGTCTGTGCACAGAATTTAGCAAGGGCCTCGCACCTTCTGATGCATCAGGTAGGTGCACAATAGCATAGCCTAACCCTCTGTACTTTGGTCTATATTGATGCGGGACATAGACAGCCAGCTGATGACCAATCCATTAGTGCAATGGATGGCTGGAAGCATTTGTCTTTGCCTTTGCAATACCACAGAAGCAATGCATGGTCAATGTACAGCAATGACACACCTGTGTGAACAGCCAGGAGACCCCCCCCCCCATGTTATGTTACATAGTTACATAGTTAGTACGGTCGAAAAAAGACATATGTCCATCAAGTTCAACCAGGGAATTAAGGGGTAGGGGTGTGGCGCGATATTGGGGAAGGGATGAGATTTTATATTTCTTCATAAGCATTAATCTTATTTTGTCAATTAGGAACATTCAGCACCCACCCGCTATCAAGGCAGCTGCCTATCATGTCATGCCCTACCTGCACAGGTGTGCTGGCTACTCAAATGATCCAATTAAGGAGGCCATTTAGTCAGCAGCAGCAGAAGTCCTGTGCCTGGACGCTCCAACAGCGGCCAGACACAAGCAGAAGCAGAAGCAGCAGAAGCAGCAGCAGCACCACCTTTTGTTTTTTGGCTGCAGCAGCAGCAAGGCCCACAGGGCTGGCTAGCTGGCTAGCCAGCAAGCAGGTAGCAATGAAAGTAGGAATCTTTCTTTTTAACCCTGTAAGGGGGTGGTGCACTGTACCCGAAGATACTGCCATATCGGGTCAATGCATAGGGCGACGGAAGCAAGCTTCGAAATCGGCCCCCGTTCTCAAAAATCCATTTAATATATGGTCCCCAGATAGGGGACGTATCAGATATTAAACTGATAAGAACAGATACTACACTTGATCTTAGCCAAAAGGCCGAGAAGCGATAACCGTGAAAGGGGCGGGCCCAACAAGGTGCCCTTCATGGGCACTATCACTGCTTGCTGTCAGGGAGGCTGCCAGACAATTTTCCATGCACACTCTGGGCTGGGGGGCAGTCAACCACCAGTACACACAGCAGAACCTAAACCCATACCATTATTGCTAAGCAGCAAGACAGGGGCCCATTGCACTCCCACGGGGCCTTTTTAAATGCAATCCATAACCCGGATTTGCCAGGAACCCTTCTTACTCCTCCTACTTGCATGTGACACTGGGCTTAGGATCTGCATAGGAAACACACACACAAGCACACACCTACCTTTGTTGCCTGCAGATGCCTCCTTGGCTGTCCCCAAACGGTATCAAACCAACACCCACGGGAAGCTGTAAGCATAGAGGACATGCCTGCACCCCATTGGACTTACCTGTGTGGGTTAAACCCGGGTTATTTGACAACCTATGGCGGTGATGGTTCTGCTCAGGCAGAGCAGTGCTGATGCTCCTCATAAAGCTGTCGCTGCTGTGAAGGTTCTAGGTGACATCACAAATCCCTATGGTTACATACACAACAAAGCTGGGTTGTTGTTGTTTACACTCTGCAAGGCCTGTGGAAGTGAGTGACATCATAGCACTGTAGTTCTGAGGGTTCTAGATGGATGCAACAATCTCCTGTTGCTTCTATGAAGGCCATAATAGACGACATCACCAAACAGCTCCATAGTCACATACACAGCAAAGGAGAGATGTTGTTTACACCTAGTGATGTCAGTGGTATTGAGTGACATCACAGCACAGTGCTAAGGCTCCTGGGCCTGGACACAGCAGCGGCTGCAATATCTCAACGGAGAATACGTTTATATATATGTGTGTGTGTGCGCGTATATATATATATATATATATATATATATATATATATATTTCTCCGCCGAAATCACTTTTAAACCCATTTCCACCTTTTTTTCCCTTCTTTTCCTCTTACTTTTTTTTCACGTTTTTTTACGTTTTTCTCCTTTTCGCCTCTTTTCTGGGCGTATTATTCTTCTTTTTCTTCTTTTTTTTCGTCTAATGCATACCCCATCAGTGCAGCAATGCTTATTCAATACCGCCAGCAGATGGAGACACTGGGGGATAATTTTCTAAGGATTTATACTGATTTTTCCTGTCTGAATTTGTCGCACAGAAAGTTGCAGGCCAAATATGTGTGACATTTCTGCGACTTTAGCTTCTAGAGCATTTTTACAACATTATACATAGGTGCTGAATACATAAAAAGCGACTGTTCAGCGACAGACAAGTCGCATCGGCTGAAAGGTAGGCCAGAATGTCAGTCCATGTTGGAGCAGGTTTAGATACAGTCTAAAGTATAGATCTCAAAGTCTGTGCACAGAATTTAGCAAGGGCCTCGCACCTTCTGATGCATCAGGTAGGTGCACAATAGCATAGCCTAACCCTCTGTACTTTGGTCTATATTGATGCGGGACATAGACAGCCAGCTGATGACCAATCCATTAGTGCAATGGATGGCTGGAAGCATTTGTCTTTGCCTTTGCAATACCACAGAAGCAATGCATGGTCAATGTACAGCAATGACACACCTGTGTGAACAGCCAGGAGACCCCCCCCCCCCATGTTATGTTACATAGTTACATAGTTAGTACGGTCGAAAAAAGACATATGTCCATCAAGTTCAACCAGGGAATTAAGGGGTAGGGGTGTGGCGCGATATTGGGGAAGGGATGAGATTTTATATTTCTTCATAAGCATTAATCTTATTTTGTCAATTAGGAACATTCAGCACCCACCCGCTATCAAGGCAGCTGCCTATCATGTCATGCCCTACCTGCACAGGTGTGCTGGCTACTCAAATGATCCAATTAAGGAGGCCATTTAGTCAGCAGCAGCAGAAGTCCTGTGCCTGGACGCTCCAACAGCGGCCAGACACAAGCAGAAGCAGAAGCAGCAGAAGCAGCAGCAGCACCACCTTTTGTTTTTTGGCTGCAGCAGCAGCAAGGCCCACAGGGCTGGCTAGCTGGCTAGCCAGCAAGCAGGTAGCAATGAAAGTAGGAATCTTTCTTTTTAACCCTGTAAGGGGGTGGTACACTGTACCCGAAGATACTGCCATATCGGGTCAATGCATAGGGCGACGGAAGCAAGCTTCGAAATCGGCCCCCGTTCTCAAAAATCCATTTAATATATGGTCCCCAGATAGGGGACGTATCAGATATTAAACTGATAAGAACAGATACTACACTTGATCTTAGCCAAAAGGCCGAGAAGCGATAACCGTGAAATTGGCGGGCCCAACAAGGTGCCCTTCATGGGCACTATCACTGCTTGCTGTCAGGGAGGCTGCCAGACAATTTTCCATGCACACTCTGGGCTGGGGGGCAGTCAACCACCAGTACACACAGCAGAACCTAAACCCATACCATTATTGCTAAGCAGCAAGACAGGGGCCCATTGCACTCCCACGGGGCCTTTTTAAATGCAATCCATAACCCGGATTTGCCAGGAACCCTTCTTACTCCTCCTACTTGCATGTGACACTGGGCTTAGGATCTGCATAGGAAACACACACACAAGCACACACCTACCTTTGTTGCCTGCAGATGCCTCCTTGGCTGTCCCCAAACGGTATCAAACCAACACCCACGGGAAGCTGTAAGCATAGAGGACATGCCTGCACCCCATTGGACTTACCCGTGTGGGTTAAACCCGGGTTATTTGACAACCTATGGCGGTGATGGTTCTGCTCAGGCAGAGCAGTGCTGATGCTCCTCATAAAGCTGTCGCTGCTGTGAAGGTTCTAGGTGACATCACAAATCCCTATGGTTACATACACAACAAAGCTGGGTTGTTGTTGTTTACACTCTGCAAGGCCTGTGGAAGTGAGTGACATCATAGCACTGTAGTTCTGAGGGTTCTAGATGGATGCAACAATCTCCTGTTGCTTCTATGAAGGCCATAATAGACGACATCACCAAACAGCTCCATAGTCACATACACAGCAAAGGAGAGATGTTGTTTACACCTAGTGATGTCAGTGGTATTGAGTGACATCACAGCACAGTGCTAAGGCTCCTGGGCCTGGACACAGCAGCGGCTGCAATATCTCAACGGAGAATACGTTTATATATATGTGTGTGTGTGCGCGTATATATATATATATATATATATATATATATATATATATATATTTCTCCGCCGAAATCACTTTTAAACCCATTTCCACCTTTTTTTCCCTTCTCTTCCTCTTACTTTTTTTTCACGTTTTTTTACGTTTTTCTCCTTTTCGCCTCTTTTCTGGGCGTATTATTCTTCTTTTTCTTCTTTTTTTTCGTCTAATGCATACCCCATCAGTGCAGCAATGCTTATTCAATACCGCCAGCAGATGGAGACACTGGGGGATAATTTTCTAAGGATTTATACTGATTTTTCCTGTCTGAATTTGTCGCACAGAAAGTTGCAGGCCAAATATGTGTGACATTTCTGCGACTTTAGCTTCTAGAGCATTTTTACAACATTATACATAGGTGCTGAATACATAAAAAGCGACTGTTCAGCGACAGACAAGTCGCATCGGCTGAAAGTAGGCCAGAATGTCAGTCCATGTTGGAGCAGGTTTAGATACAGTCTAAAGTATAGATCTCAAAGTCTGTGCACAGAATTTAGCAAGGGCCTCGCACCTTCTGATGCATCAGGTAGGTGCACAATAGCATAGCCTAACCCTCTGTACTTTGGTCTATATTGATGCGGGACATAGACAGCCAGCTGATGACCAATCCATTAGTGCAATGGATGGCTGGAAGCATTTGTCTTTGCCTTTGCAATACCACAGAAGCAATGCATGGTCAATGTACAGCAATGACACACCTGTGTGAACAGCCAGGAGACCCCCCCCCCCCCCCCATGTTATGTTACATAGTGACATAGTTAGTACGGTCGAAAAAAGACATATGTCCATCAAGTTCAACCAGGGAATTAAGGGGTAGGGGTGTGGCGCGATATTGGGGAAGGGATGAGATTTTATATTTCTTCATAAGCATTAATCTTATTTTGTCAATTAGGAACATTCAGCACCCACCCGCTATCAAGGCAGCTGCCTATCATGTCATGCCCTACCTGCACAGGTGTGCTGGCTACTCAAATGATCCAATTAAGGAGGCCATTTAGTCAGCAGCAGCAGAAGTCCTGTGCCTGGACGCTCCAACAGCGGCCAGACACAAGCAGAAGCAGAAGCAGCAGAAGCAGCAGCAGCACCACCTTTTGTTTTTTGGCTGCAGCAGCAGCAAGGCCCACAGGGCTGGCTAGCTGGCTAGCCAGCAAGCAGGTAGCAATGAAAGTAGGAATCTTTCTTTTTAACCCTGTAAGGGGGTGGTGCACTGTACCCGAAGATACTGCCATATCGGGTCAATGCATAGGGCGACGGAAGCAAGCTTCGAAATCGGCCCCCGTTCTCAAAAATCCATTTAATATATGGTCCCCAGATAGGGGACGTATCAGATATTAAACTGATAAGAACAGATACTACACTTGATCTTAGCCAAAAGGCCGAGAAGCGATAACCGTGAAAGGGGCGGGCCCAACAAGGTGCCCTTCATGGGCACTATCACTGCTTGCTGTCAGGGAGGCTGCCAGACAATTTTCCATGCACACTCTGGGCTGGGGGGCAGTCAACCACCAGTACACACAGCAGAACCTAAACCCATACCATTATTGCTAAGCAGCAAGACAGGGGCCCATTGCACTCCCACGGGGCCTTTTTAAATGCAATCCATAACCCGGATTTGCCAGGAACCCTTCTTACTCCTCCTACTTGCATGTGACACTGGGCTTAGGATCTGCATAGGAAACACACACACAAGCACACACCTACCTTTGTTGCCTGCAGATGCCTCCTTGGCTGTCCCCAAACGGTATCAAACCAACACCCACGGGAAGCTGTAAGCATAGAGGACATGCCTGCACCCCATTGGACTTACCTGTGTGGGTTAAACCCGGGTTATTTGACAACCTATGGCGGTGATGGTTCTGCTCAGGCAGAGCAGTGCTGATGCTCCTCATAAAGCTGTCGCTGCTGTGAAGGTTCTAGGTGACATCACAAATCCCTATGGTTACATACACAACAAAGCTGGGTTGTTGTTGTTTACACTCTGCAAGGCCTGTGGAAGTGAGTGACATCATAGCACTGTAGTTCTGAGGGTTCTAGATGGATGCAACAATCTCCTGTTGCTTCTATGAAGGCCATAATAGACGACATCACCAAACAGCTCCATAGTCACATACACAGCAAAGGAGAGATGTTGTTTACACCTAGTGATGTCAGTGGTATTGAGTGACATCACAGCACAGTGCTAAGGCTCCTGGGCCTGGACACAGCAGCGGCTGCAATATCTCAACGGAGAATACGTTTATATATATGTGTGTGTGTGCGCGTATATATATATATATATATATATATATATATATATATATATATATTTCTCCGCCGAAATCACTTTTAAACCCATTTCCACCTTTTTTTCCCTTCTCTTCCTCTTACTTTTTTTTCACGTTTTTTTACGTTTTTCTCCTTTTCGCCTCTTTTCTGGGCGTATTATTCTTCTTTTTCTTCTTTTTTTTCGTCTAATGCATACCCCATCAGTGCAGCAATGCTTATTCAATACCGCCAGCAGATGGAGACACTGGGGGATAATTTTCTAAGGATTTATACTGATTTTTCCTGTCTGAATTTGTCGCACAGAAAGTTGCAGGCCAAATATGTGTGACATTTCTGCGACTTTAGCTTCTAGAGCATTTTTACAACATTATACATAGGTGCTGAATACATAAAAAGCGACTGTTCAGCGACAGACAAGTCGCATCGGCTGAAAGGTAGGCCAGAATGTCAGTCCATGTTGGAGCAGGTTTAGATACAGTCTAAAGTATAGATCTCAAAGTCTGTGCACAGAATTTAGCAAGGGCCTCGCACCTTCTGATGCATCAGGTAGGTGCACAATAGCATAGCCTAACCCTCTGTACTTTGGTCTATATTGATGCGGGACATAGACAGCCAGCTGATGACCAATCCATTAGTGCAATGGATGGCTGGAAGCATTTGTCTTTGCCTTTGCAATACCACAGAAGCAATGCATGGTCAATGTACAGCAATGACACACCTGTGTGAACAGCCAGGAGACCCCCCCCCCCCATGTTATGTTACATAGTTACATAGTTAGTACGGTCGAAAAAAGACATATGTCCATCAAGTTCAACCAGGGAATTAAGGGGTAGGGGTGTGGCGCGATATTGGGGAAGGGATGAGATTTTATATTTCTTCATAAGCATTAATCTTATTTTGTCAATTAGGAACATTCAGCACCCACCCGCTATCAAGGCAGCTGCCTATCATGTCATGCCCTACCTGCACAGGTGTGCTGGCTACTCAAATGATCCAATTAAGGAGGCCATTTAGTCAGCAGCAGCAGAAGTCCTGTGCCTGGACGCTCCAACAGCGGCCAGACACAAGCAGAAGCAGAAGAAGCAGCAGCAGCACCACCTTTTGTTTTTTGGCTGCAGCAGCAGCAAGGCCCACAGGGCTGGCTAGCTGGCTAGCCAGCAAGCAGGTAGCAATGAAAGTAGGAATCTTTCTTTTTAACCCTGTAAGGGGGTGGTGCACTGTACCCGAAGATACTGCCATATCGGGTCAATGCATAGGGCGACGGAAGCAAGCTTCGAAATCGGCCCCCGTTCTCAAAAATCCATTTAATATATGGTCCCCAGATAGGGGACGTATCAGATATTAAACTGATAAGAACAGATACTACACTTGATCTTAGCCAAAAGGCCGAGAAGCGATAACCGTGAAAGGGGCGGGCCCAACAAGGTGCCCTTCATGGGCACTATCACTGCTTGCTGTCAGGGAGGCTGCCAGACAATTTTCCATGCACACTCTGGGCTGGGGGGCAGTCAACCACCAGTACACACAGCAGAACCTAAACCCATACCATTATTGCTAAGCAGCAAGACAGGGGCCCATTGCACTCCCACGGGGCCTTTTTAAATGCAATCCATAACCCGGATTTGCCAGGAACCCTTCTTACTCCTCCTACTTGCATGTGACACTGGGCTTAGGATCTGCATAGGAAACACACACACAAGCACACACCTACCTTTGTTGCCTGCAGATGCCTCCTTGGCTGTCCCCAAACGGTATCAAACCAACACCCACGGGAAGCTGTAAGCATAGAGGACATGCCTGCACCCCATTGGACTTACCTGTGTGGGTTAAACCCGGGTTATTTGACAACCTATGGCGGTGATGGTTCTGCTCAGGCAGAGCAGTGCTGATGCTCCTCATAAAGCTGTCGCTGCTGTGAAGGTTCTAGGTGACATCACAAATCCCTATGGTTACATACACAACAAAGCTGGGTTGTTGTTGTTTACACTCTGCAAGGCCTGTGGAAGTGAGTGACATCATAGCACTGTAGTTCTGAGGGTTCTAGATGGATGCAACAATCTCCTGTTGCTTCTATGAAGGCCATAATAGACGACATCACCAAACAGCTCCATAGTCACATACACAGCAAAGGAGAGATGTTGTTTACACCTAGTGATGTCAGTGGTATTGAGTGACATCACAGCACAGTGCTAAGGCTCCTGGGCCTGGACACAGCAGCGGCTGCAATATCTCAACGGAGAATACGTTTATATATATGTGTGTGTGTGCGCATATATATATATATATATATATATATATATATATATATATATTTCTCCGCCGAAATCACTTTTAAACCCATTTCCACCTTTTTTTCCCTTCTCTTCCTCTTACTTTTTTTTCACGTTTTTTTACGTTTTTCTCCTTTTCGCCTCTTTTCTGGGCGTATTATTCTTCTTTTTCTTCTTTTTTTTCGTCTAATGCATACCCCATCAGTGCAGCAATGCTTATTCAATACCGCCAGCAGATGGAGACACTGGGGGATAATTTTCTAAGGATTTATACTGATTTTTCCTGTCTGAATTTGTCGCACAGAAAGTTGCAGGCCAAATATGTGTGACATTTCTGCGACTTTAGCTTCTAGAGCATTTTTACAACATTATACATAGGTGCTGAATACATAAAAAGCGACTGTTCAGCGACAGACAAGTCGCATCGGCTGAAAGGTAGGCCAGAATGTCAGTCCATGTTGGAGCAGGTTTAGATACAGTCTAAAGTATAGATCTCAAAGTCTGTGCACAGAATTTAGCAAGGGCCTCGCACCTTCTGATGCATCAGGTAGGTGCACAATAGCATAGCCTAACCCTCTGTACTTTGGTCTATATTGATGCGGGACATAGACAGCCAGCTGATGACCAATCCATTAGTGCAATGGATGGCTGGAAGCATTTGTCTTTGCCTTTGCAATACCACAGAAGCAATGCATGGTCAATGTACAGCAATGACACACCTGTGTGAACAGCCAGGAGACCCCCCCCCCCCCCCATGTTATGTTACATAGTTACATAGTTAGTACGGTCGAAAAAAGACATATGTCCATCAAGTTCAACCAGGGAATTAAGGGGTAGGGGTGTGGCGCGATATTGGGGAAGGGATGAGATTTTATATTTCTTCATAAGCATTAATCTTATTTTGTCAATTAGGAACATTCAGCACCCACCCGCTATCAAGGCAGCTGCCTATCATGTCATGCCCTACCTGCACAGGTGTGCTGGCTACTCAAATGATCCAATTAAGGAGGCCATTTAGTCAGCAGCAGCAGAAGTCCTGTGCCTGGACGCTCCAACAGCGGCCAGACACAAGCAGAAGCAGAAGCAGCAGAAGCAGCAGCAGCACCACCTTTTGTTTTTTGGCTGCAGCAGCAGCAAGGCCCACAGGGCTGGCTAGCTGGCTAGCCAGCAAGCAGGTAGCAATGAAAGTAGGAATCTTTCTTTTTAACCCTGTAAGGGGGTGGTGCACTGTACCCGAAGATACTGCCATATCGGGTCAATGCATAGGGCGACGGAAGCAAGCTTCGAAATCGGCCCCCGTTCTCAAAAATCCATTTAATATATGGTCCCCAGATAGGGGACGTATCAGATATTAAACTGATAAGAACAGATACTACACTTGATCTTAGCCAAAAGGCCGAGAAGCGATAACCGTGAAAGGGGCGGGCCCAACAAGGTGCCCTTCATGGGCACTATCACTGCTTGCTGTCAGGGAGGCTGCCAGACAATTTTCCATGCACACTCTGGGCTGGGGGGCAGTCAACCACCAGTACACACAGCAGAACCTAAACCCATACCATTATTGCTAAGCAGCAAGACAGGGGCCCATTGCACTCCCACGGGGCCTTTTTAAATGCAATCCATAACCCGGATTTGCCAGGAACCCTTCTTACTCCTCCTACTTGCATGTGACACTGGGCTTAGGATCTGCATAGGAAACACACACACAAGCACACACCTACCTTTGTTGCCTGCAGATGCCTCCTTGGCTGTCCCCAAACGGTATCAAACCAACACCCACGGAAAGCTGTAAGCATAGAGGACATGCCTGCACCCCATTGGACTTACCTGTGTGGGTTAAACCCGGGTTATTTGACAACCTATGGCGGTGATGGTTCTGCTCAGGCAGAGCAGTGCTGATGCTCCTCATAAAGCTGTCGCTGCTGTGAAGGTTCTAGGTGACATCACAAATCCCTATGGTTACATACACAACAAAGCTGGGTTGTTGTTGTTTACACTCTGCAAGGCCTGTGGAAGTGAGTGACATCATAGCACTGTAGTTCTGAGGGTTCTAGATGGATGCAACAATCTCCTGTTGCTTCTATGAAGGCCATAATAGACGACATCACCAAACAGCTCCATAGTCACATACACAGCAAAGGAGAGATGTTGTTTACACCTAGTGATGTCAGTGGTATTGAGTGACATCACAGCACAGTGCTAAGGCTCCTGGGCCTGGACACAGCAGCGGCTGCAATATCTCAACGGAGAATACGTTTATATATATGTGTGTGTGTGCGCGTATATATATATATATATATATATATATATATATATATATATATATATATATTTCTCCGCCGATATCACTTTTAAACCCATTTCCACCTTTTTTTCCCTTCTCTTCCTCTTACTTTTTTTTCACGTTTTTTTACGTTTTTCTCCTTTTCGCCTCTTTTCTGGGCGTATTATTCTTCTTTTTCTTCTTTTTTTTCGTCTAATGCATACCCCATCAGTGCAGCAATGCTTATTCAATACCGCCAGCAGATGGAGACACTGGGGGATAATTTTCTAAGGATTTATACAGATTTTTCCTGTCTGAATTTGTCGCACAGAAAGTTGCAGGCCAAATATGTGTGACATTTCTGCGACTTTAGCTTCTAGAGCATTTTTACAACATTATACATAGGTGCTGAATACATAAAAAGCGACTGTTCAGCGACAGACAAGTCGCATCGGCTGAAAGTAGGCCAGAATGTCAGTCCATGTTGGAGCAGGTTTAGATACAGTCTAAAGTATAGATCTCAAAGTCTGTGCACAGAATTTAGCAAGGGCCTCGCACCTTCTGATGCATCAGGTAGGTGCACAATAGCATAGCCTAACCCTCTGTACTTTGGTCTATATTGATGCGGGACATAGACAGCCAGCTGATGACCAATCCATTAGTGCAATGGATGGCTGGAAGCATTTGTCTTTGCCTTTGCAATACCACAGAAGCAATGCATGGTCAATGTACAGCAATGACACACCTGTGTGAACAGCCAGGAGACCCCCCCCCCCCCCCCCATGTTATGTTACATAGTTACATAGTTAGTACGGTCGAAAAAAGACATATGTCCATCAAGTTCAACCAGGGAATTAAGGGGTAGGGGTGTGGCGCGATATTGGGGAAGGGATGAGATTTTATATTTCTTCATAAGCATTAATCTTATTTTGTCAATTAGGAACATTCAGCACCCACCCGCTATCAAGGCAGCTGCCTATCATGTCATGCCCTACCTGCACAGGTGTGCTGGCTACTCAAATGATCCAATTAAGGAGGCCATTTAGTCAGCAGCAGCAGAAGTCCTGTGCCTGGACGCTCCAACAGCGGCCAGACACAAGCAGAAGCAGAAGCAGCAGAAGCAGAAGCAGCAGCAGCACCACCTTTTGTTTTTTGGCTGCAGCAGCAGCAAGGCCCACAGGGCTGGCTAGCTGGCTAGCCAGCAAGCAGGTAGCAATGAAAGTAGGAATCTTTCTTTTTAACCCTGTAAGGGGGGTGGTGCACTGTACCCGAAGATACTGCCATATCGGGTCAATGCATAGGGCGACGGAAGCAAGCTTCGAAATCGGCCCCCGTTCTCAAAAATCCATTTAATATATGGTCCCCAGATAGGGGACGTATCAGATATTAAACTGATAAGAACAGATACTACACTTGATCTTAGCCAAAAGGCCGAGAAGCGATAACCGTGAAAGGGGCGGGCCCAACAAGGTGCCCTTCATGGGCACTATCACTGCTTGCTGTCAGGGAGGCTGCCAGACAATTTTCCATGCACACTCTGGGCTGGGGGGCAGTCAACCACCAGTACACACAGCAGAACCTAAACCCATACCATTATTGCTAAGCAGCAAGACAGGGGCCCATTGCACTCCCACGGGGCCTTTTTAAATGCAATCCATAACCCGGATTTGCCAGGAACCCTTCTTACTCCTCCTACTTGCATGTGACACTGGGCTTAGGATCTGCATAGGAAACACACACACAAGCACACACCTACCTTTGTTGCCTGCAGATGCCTCCTTGGCTGTCCCCAAACGGTATCAAACCAACACCCACGGGAAGCTGTAAGCATAGAGGACATGCCTGCACCCCATTGGACTTACCTGTGTGGGTTAAACCCGGGTTATTTGACAACCTATGGCGGTGATGGTTCTGCTCAGGCAGAGCAGTGCTGATGCTCCTCATAAAGCTGTCGCTGCTGTGAAGGTTCTAGGTGACATCACAAATCCCTATGGTTACATACACAACAAAGCTGGGTTGTTGTTGTTTACACTCTGCAAGGCCTGTGGAAGTGAGTGACATCATAGCACTGTAGTTCTGAGGGTTCTAGATGGCTGCAACAATCTCCTGTTGCTTCTATGAAGGCCATAATAGACGACATCACCAAACAGCTCCATAGTCACATACACAGCAAAGGAGAGATGTTGTTTACACCTAGTGATGTCAGTGGTATTGAGTGACATCACAGCACAGTGCTAAGGCTCCTGGGCCTGGACACAGCAGCGGCTGCAATATCTCAACGGAGAATACGTTTATATATATGTGTGTGTGTGCGCGTATATATATATATATATATATATATATATATATATATTTCTCCGCCGAAATCACTTTTAAACCCATTTCCACCTTTTTTTCCCTTCTCTTCCTCTTACTTTTTTTTCACGTTTTTTTACGTTTTTCTCCTTTTCGCCTCTTTTCTGGGCGTATTATTCTTCTTTTTCTTCTTTTTTTTCGTCTAATGCATACCCCATCAGTGCAGCAATGCTTATTCAATACCGCCAGCAGATGGAGACACTGGGGGATAATTTTCTAAGGATTTATACTGATTTTTCCTGTCTGAATTTGTCGCACAGAAAGTTGCAGGCCAAATATGTGTGACATTTCTGCGACTTTAGCTTCTAGAGCATTTTTACAACATTATACATAGGTGCTGAATACATAAAAAGCGACTGTTCAGCGACAGACAAGTCGCATCGGCTGAAAGTAGGCCAGAATGTCAGTCCATGTTGGAGCAGGTTTAGATACAGTCTAAAGTATAGATCTCAAAGTCTGTGCACAGAATTTAGCAAGGGCCTCGCACCTTCTGATGCATCAGGTAGGTGCACAATAGCATAGCCTAACCCTCTGTACTTTGGTCTATATTGATGCGGGACATAGACAGCCAGCTGATGACCAATCCATTAGTGCAATGGATGGCTGGAAGCATTTGTCTTTGCCTTTGCAATACCACAGAAGCAATGCATGGTCAATGTACAGCAATGACACACCTGTGTGAACAGCCAGGAGACCCCCCCCCCCCCCATGTTATGTTACATAGTTACATAGTTAGTACGGTCGAAAAAAGACATATGTCCATCAAGTTCAACCAGGGAATTAAGGGGTAGGGGTGTGGCGCGATATTGGGGAAGGGATGAGATTTTATATTTCTTCATAAGCATTAATCTTATTTTGTCAATTAGGAACATTCAGCACCCACCCGCTATCAAGGCAGCTGCCTATCATGTCATGCCCTACCTGCACAGGTGTGCTGGCTACTCAAATGATCCAATTAAGGAGGCCATTTAGTCAGCAGCAGCAGAAGTCCTGTGCCTGGACGCTCCAACAGCGGCCAGACACAAGCAGAAGCAGAAGCAGCAGAAGCAGCAGCAGCACCACCTTTTGTTTTTTGGCTGCAGCAGCAGCAAGGCCCACAGGGCTGGCTAGCTGGCTAGCCAGCAAGCAGGTAGCAATGAAAGTAGGAATCTTTCTTTTTAACCCTGTAAGGGGGTGGTGCACTGTACCCGAAGATACTGCCATATCGGGTCAATGCATAGGGCGACGGAAGCAAGCTTCGAAATCGGCCCCCGTTCTCAAAAATCCATTTAATATATGGTCCCCAGATAGGGGACGTATCAGATATTAAACTGATAAGAACAGATACTACACTTGATCTTAGCCAAAAGGCCGAGAAGCGATAACCGTGAAAGGGGCGGGCCCAACAAGGTGCCCTTCATGGGCACTATCACTGCTTGCTGTCAGGGAGGCTGCCAGACAATTTTCCATGCACACTCTGGGCTGGGGGGCAGTCAACCACCAGTACACACAGCAGAACCTAAACCCATACCATTATTGCTAAGCAGCAAGACAGGGGCCCATTGCACTCCCACGGGGCCTTTTTAAATGCAATCCATAACCCGGATTTGCCAGGAACCCTTCTTACTCCTCCTACTTGCATGTGACACTGGGCTTAGGATCTGCATAGGAAACACACACACAAGCACACACCTACCTTTGTTGCCTGCAGATGCCTCCTTGGCTGTCCCCAAACGGTATCAAACCAACACCCACGGGAAGCTGTAAGCATAGAGGACATGCCTGCACCCCATTGGACTTACCTGTGTGGGTTAAACCCGGGTTATTTGACAACCTATGGCGGTGATGGTTCTGCTCAGGCAGAGCAGTGCTGATGCTCCTCATAAAGCTGTCGCTGCTGTGAAGGTTCTAGGTGACATCACAAATCCCTATGGTTACATACACAACAAAGCTGGGTTGTTGTTGTTTACACTCTGCAAGGCCTGTGGAAGTGAGTGACATCATAGCACTGTAGTTCTGAGGGTTCTAGATGGATGCAACAATCTCCTGTTGCTTCTATGAAGGCCATAATAGACGACATCACCAAACAGCTCCATAGTCACATACACAGCAAAGGAGAGATGTTGTTTACACCTAGTGATGTCAGTGGTATTGAGTGACATCACAGCACAGTGCTAAGGCTCCTGGGCCTGGACACAGCAGCGGCTGCAATATCTCAACGGAGAATACGTTTATATATATGTGTGTGTGTGCGCGTATATATATATATATATATATATATATATATATATATATATATATATATATTTCTCCGCCGAAATCACTTTTAAACCCATTTCCACCTTTTTTTCCCTTCTCTTCCTCTTACTTTTTTTTCACGTTTTTTTACGTTTTTCTCCTTTTCGCCTCTTTTCTGGGCGTATTATTCTTCTTTTTCTTCTTTTTTTTCGTCTAATGCATACCCCATCAGTGCAGCAATGCTTATTCAATACCGCCAGCAGATGGAGACACTGGGGGATAATTTTCTAAGGATTTATACTGATTTTTCCTGTCTGAATTTGTCGCACAGAAAGTTGCAGGCCAAATATGTGTGACATTTCTGCGACTTTAGCTTCTAGAGCATTTTTACAACATTATACATAGGTGCTGAATACATAAAAAGCGACTGTTCAGCGACAGACAAGTCGCATCGGCTGAAAGTAGGCCAGAATGTCAGTCCATGTTGGAGCAGGTTTAGATACAGTCTAAAGTATAGATCTCAAAGTCTGTGCACAGAATTTAGCAAGGGCCTCGCACCTTCTGATGCATCAGGTAGGTGCACAATAGCATAGCCTAACCCTCTGTACTTTGGTCTATATTGATGCGGGACATAGACAGCCAGCTGATGACCAATCCATTAGTGCAATGGATGGCTGGAAGCATTTGTCTTTGCCTTTGCAATACCACAGAAGCAATGCATGGTCAATGTACAGCAATGACACACCTGTGCGAACAGCCAGGAGACCCCCCCCCCCCCCATGTTATGTTACATAGTTACATAGTTAGTACGGTCGAAAAAAGACATATGTCCATCAAGTTCAACCAGGGAATTAAGGGGTAGGGGTGTGGCGCGATATTGGGGAAGGGATGAGATTTTATATTTCTTCATAAGCATTAATCTTATTTTGTCAATTAGGAACATTCAGCACCCACCCGCTATCAAGGCAGCTGCCTATCATGTCATGCCCTACCTGCACAGGTGTGCTGGCTACTCAAATGATCCAATTAAGGAGGCCATTTAGTCAGCAGCAGCAGAAGTCCTGTGCCTGGACGCTCCAACAGCGGCCAGACACAAGCAGAAGCAGAAGCAGCAGAAGCAGCAGCACCACCTTTTGTTTTTTGGCTGCAGCAGCAGCAAGACCCACAGGGCTGGCTAGCTGGCTAGCCAGCAAGCAGGTAGCAATGAAAGTAGGAATCTTTCTTTTTAACCCTGTAAGGGGGTGGTGCACTGTACCCGAAGATACTGCCATATCGGGTCAATGCATAGGGCGACGGAAGCAAGCTTCGAAATCGGCCCCCGTTCTCAAAAATCCATTTAATATATGGTCCCCAGATAGGGGACGTATCAGATATTAAACTGATAAGAACAGATACTACACTTGATCTTAGCCAAAAGGCCGAGAAGCGATAACCGTGAAAGGGGCGGGCCCAACAAGGTGCCCTTCATGGGCACTATCACTGCTTGCTGTCAGGGAGGCTGCCAGACAATTTTCCATGCACACTCTGGGCTGGGGGGCAGTCAACCACCAGTACACACAGCAGAACCTAAACCCATACCATTATTGCTAAGCAGCAAGACAGGGGCCCATTGCACTCCCACGGGGCCTTTTTAAATGCAATCCATAACCCGGATTTGCCAGGAACCCTTCTTACTCCTCCTACTTGCATGTGACACTGGGCTTAGGATCTGCATAGGAAACACACACACAAGCACACACCTACCTTTGTTGCCTGCAGATGCCTCCTTGGCTGTCCCCAAACGGTATCAAACCAACACCCACGGAAAGCTGTAAGCATAGAGGACATGCCTGCACCCCATTGGACTTACCTGTGTGGGTTAAACCCGGGTTATTTGACAACCTATGGCGGTGATGGTTCTGCTCAGGCAGAGCAGTGCTGATGCTCCTCATAAAGCTGTCGCTGCTGTGAAGGTTCTAGGTGACATCACAAATCCCTATGGTTACATACACAACAAAGCTGGGTTGTTGTTGTTTACACTCTGCAAGGCCTGTGGAAGTGAGTGACATCATAGCACTGTAGTTCTGAGGGTTCTAGATGGATGCAACAATCTCCTGTTGCTTCTATGAAGGCCATAATAGACGACATCACCAAACAGCTCCATAGTCACATACACAGCAAAGGAGAGATGTTGTTTACACCTAGTGATGTCAGTGGTATTGAGTGACATCACAGCACAGTGCTAAGGCTCCTGGGCCTGGACACAGCAGCGGCTGCAATATCTCAACGGAGAATACGTTTATATATATGTGTGTGTGTGCGCGTATATATATATATATATATATATATTTCTCCGCCGAAATCACTTTTAAACCCATTTCCACCTTTTTTTCCCTTCTCTTCCTCTTACTTTTTTTTCACGTTTTTTTACGTTTTTCTCCTTTTCGCCTCTTTTCTGGGCGTATTATTCTTCTTTTTCTTCTTTTTTTTCGTCTAATGCATACCCCATCAGTGCAGCAATGCTTATTCAATACCGCCAGCAGATGGAGACACTGGGGGATTATTTTCTAAGGATTTATACTGATTTTTCCTGTCTGAATTTGTCGCACAGAAAGTTGCAGGCCAAATATGTGTGATATTTCTGCGACTTTAGCTTCTAGAGCATTTTTACAACATTATACATAGGTGCTGAATACATAAAAAGCGACTGTTCAGCGACAGACAAGTCGCATCGGCTGAAAGTAGGCCAGAATGTCAGTCCATGTTGGAGCAGGTTTAGATACAGTCTAAAGTATAGATCTCAAAGTCTGTGCACAGAATTTAGCAAGGGCCTCGCACCTTCTGATGCATCAGGTAGGTGCACAATAGCATAGCCTAACCCTCTGTACTTTGGTCTATATTGATGCGGGACATAGACAGCCAGCTGATGACCAATCCATTAGTGCAATGGATGGCTGGAAGCATTTGTCTTTGCCTTTGCAATACCACAGAAGCAATGCATGGTCAATTTACAGCAATGACACACCTGTGTGAACAGCCAGGAGACCCCCCCCCCCATGTTATGTTACATAGTTACATAGTTAGTACGGTCGAAAAAAGACATATGTTCATCAAGTTCAACCAGGGAATTAAGGGGTAGGGGTGTGGCGCGATATTGGGGAAGGGATGAGATTTTATATTTCTTCATAAGCATTAATCTTATTTTGTCAATTAGGAACATTCAGCACCCATCCGCTATCAAGGCAGCTGCCTATCATGTCATGCCCTACCTGCACAGGTGTGCTGGCTACTCAAATGATCCAATTAAGGAGGCCATTTAGTCAGCAGCAGCAGAAGTCCTGTGCCTGGACGCTCCAACAGCGGCCAGACACAAGCAGAAGCAGAAGCAGCAGAAGCAGCAGCAGCACCACCTTTTGTTTTTTGGCTGCAGCAGCAGCAAGGCCCACAGGGCTGGCTAGCTGGCTAGCCAGCAAGCAGGTAGCAATGAAAGTAGGAATCTTTCTTTTTAACCCTGTAAGGGGGTGGTGCACTGTACCCGAAGATACTGCCATATCGGGTCAATGCATAGGGCGACGGAAGCAAGCTTCGAAATCGGCCCCCGTTCTCAAAAATCCATTTAATATATGGTCCCCAGATAGGGGACGTATCAGATATTAAACTGATAAGAACAGATACTACACTTGATCTTAGCCAAAAGGCCGAGAAGCGATAACCGTGAAAGGGGCGGGCCCAACAAGGTGCCCTTCATGGGCACTATCACTGCTTGCTGTCAGGGAGGCTGCCAGACAATTTTCCATGCACACTCTGGGCTGGGGGCAGTCAACCACCAGTACACACAGCAGAACCTAAACCCATACCATTATTGCTAAGCAGCAAGACAGGGGCCCATTGCACTCCCACGGGGCCTTTTTAAATGCAATCCATAACCCGGATTTGCCAGGAACCCTTCTTACTCCTCCTACTTGCATGTGACACTGGGCTTAGGATCTGCATAGGAAACACACACACAAGCACACACCTACCTTTGTTGCCTGCAGATGCCTCCTTGGCTGTCCCCAAACGGTATCAAACCAACACCCACGGGAAGCTGTAAGCATAGAGGACATGCCTGCACCCCATTGGACTTACCTGTGTGGGTTAAACCCGGGTTATTTGACAACCTATGGCGGTGATGGTTCTGCTCAGGCAGAGCAGTGCTGATGCTCCTCATAAAGCTGTCGCTGCTGTGAAGGTTCTAGGTGACATCACAAATCCCTATGGTTACATACACAACAAAGCTGGGTTGTTGTTGTTTACACTCTGCAAGGCCTGTGGAAGTGAGTGACATCATAGCACTGTAGTTCTGAGGGTTCTAGATGGATGCAACAATCTCCTGTTGCTTCTATGAAGGCCATAATAGACGACATCACCAAACAGCTCCATAGTCACATACACAGCAAAGGAGAGATGTTGTTTACTGTTTACACCTAGTGATGTCAGTGGTATTGAGTGACATCACAGCACAGTGCTAAGGGCTCCTGGGCCTGGACACAGCAGCGGCTGCAATATCTCAACGGAGAATACGTTTATATATATGTGTGTGTGTGTGCGCGTATATATATATATATATATATATATATATATATATATATATATTTCTCCGCCGAAATCACTTTTAAACCCATTTCCACCTTTTTTTCCCTTCTCTTCCTCTTACTTTTTTTTTCACGTTTTTTTACGTTTTTCTCCTTTTCGCCTCTTTTCTGGGCGTATTATTCTTCTTTTTCTTCTTTTTTTTCGTCTAATGCATACCCCATCAGTGCAGCAATGCTTATTCAATACCGCCAGCAGATGGGAGACACTGGGGGATAATTTCTAAGGATTTATACTGATTTTTCCTGTCTGAATTTGTCGCACAGAAAGTTGCAGGCCAAATATGTGTGACATTTCTGCGACTTTAGCTTCTAGAGCATTTTTACAACATTATACATAGGTGCTGAATACATAAAAAGCGACTGTTCAGCGACAGACAAGTCGCATCGGCTGAAAGTAGGCCAGAATGTCAGTCCATGTTGGAGCAGGTTTAGATACAGTCTAAAGTATAGATCTCAAAGTCTGTGCACAGAATTTAGCAAGGGCCTCGCACCTTCTGATGCATCAGGTAGGTGCACAATAGCAATAGCCTAACCCTCTGTACTTTGGTCTATATTGATGCGGGACATAGACAGCCAGCTGATGACCAATCCATTAGTGCAATGGATGGCTGGAAGCATTTGTCTTTGCCTTTGCAATACCACAGAAGCAATGCATGGTCAATGTACAGCAATGACACACCTGTGTGAACAGCCAGGAGACCCCCCCCCCCCCCCCCAATGTTATGTTACATAGTTAGTACGGTCGAAAAAAGACATATGTCCATCAAGTTCAACCAGGGAATTAAGGGGTAGGGGTGTGCGCGCGATATTGGGGAAGGGATGAGATTTTATATTTCTTCATAAGCATTAATCTTATTTTGTCAATTAGGAACATTCAGCACCCACCCGCTATCAAGGCAGCTGCCTATCATGTCATGCCCTACCTGCACAGGTGTGCTGGCTACTCAAATGATCCAATTAAGGAGGCCATTTAGTCAGCAGCAGCAGAAGTCCTGTGCCTGGACGCTCCCAACAGCGGCCAGACACAAGCAGAAGCAGAAGCAGCAGAAGCAGCAAGCAGCACCACCTTTTGTTTTTTGGCTGCAGCAGCAGCAAGGCCCACAGGGCTGGCTAGCTGGCTAGCCAGCAAGCAGGTAGCAATGAAAGTAGGAATCTTTCTTTTTAACCCTGTAAGGGGGTGGTGCACTGTACCCGAAGATACTGCCATATCGGGTCAATGCATAGGGCGACGGAAGCAAGCTTCGAAATCGGCCCCCGTTCTCAAAAATCCATTTAATATATGGTCCCCAGATAGGGGACGTATCAGATATTAAACTGATAAGAACAGATACTACACTTGATCTTAGCCAAAAGGCCGAGAAGCGATAACCGTGAAAGGGGCGGGCCCAACAAGGTTGCCCTTCATGGGCCACTATCACTGCTTGCTGTCAGGGAGGCTGCCAGACAATTTTCCATGCACACTCTGGGCTGGGGGGCAGTCAACCACCAGTACACACAGCAGAACCTAAACCCATACCATTATTGCTAAGCAGCAAGACAGGGGCCCATTGCACTCCCACGGGGCCTTTTTAAATGCAATCCATAACCCGGATTTGCCAGGAACCCTTCTTACTCCTCCTACTGGCATGTGACACTGGGCTTAGGATCTGCATAGGAAACACACACACAAGCACACACCTACCTTTGTTGCCTGCAGATGCCTCCTTGGCTGTCCCCAAACGGTATCAAACCAACACCCACGGGAAGCTGTAAGCATAGAGGACATGCCTGCACCCCATTGGACCTTACCTGTGTGGGTTAAACCCGGGTTATTTGACAACCTATGGCGGTGATGGTTCTGCTCAGGCAGAGCAGTGCTGATGCTCCTCATAAAGCTGTCGCTGCTGTGAAGGTTCTAGGTGACATCACAAATCCCTATGGTTACATACACAACAAAGCTGGGTTGTTGTTGTTTACACTCTGCAAGGCCTGTGGAAGTGAGTGACATCATAGCACTGTAGTTCTGAGGGTTCTAGATGGATGCAACAATCTCCTGTTGCTTCTATGAAGGCCATAATAGACGACATCACCAAACAGCTCCATAGTCCACATACACAGCAAAGGAGAGATGTTGTTTACACCTAGTGATGTCAGTGGTATTGAGTGACATCACAGCACAGTGCTAAGGCTCCTGAGGCCCTGGGACACAGCAGCGGCTGCAATAATCTCAACGGAGAATACGTTTATATATATGTGTGTGTGTGCGCATATATATATATATATATATATATATATATATATATATATATATATTTCTCCGCCGAAATCACTTTTAAACCCATTTCCACCTTTTTTTCCCTTCTCTTCCTCTTACTTTTTTTTTCACGTTTTTTTTTTACGTTTTTCTCCTTTTCGCCTCTTTTCTGGGCGTATTATTCTTCTTTTTCTTCTTTTTTTTCGTCTAATGCATACCCCCATCAGTGCAGCAATGCTTATTCAATACCGCCAGCAGATGGAGACACTGGGGGATAATTTTCTAAGGATTTATACTGATTTTTCCTGTCTGAATTTGTCGCACAGAAAGTTGCAGGCCAAATATGTGTGACATTTTCTGCGACTTTAGCTTCTAGAGCATTTTTACAACATTATACATAGGTGCTGAATACATAAAAAGCGACTGTTCAGCGACAGACAAGTCGCATCGGCTGAAAGTAGGCCAGAATGTCAGTCCATGTTGGAGCAGGTTTAGATACAGTCTAAAGCATAGATCTCAAAGTCTGTGCACAGAATTTAGCAAGGGCCTCGCACCTTCTGATGCATCAGGTAGGTGCACAATAGCATAGCCTAACCCTCTGTACTTTGGTCTATATTGATGCGGGACATAGACAGCCAGCTGATGACCAATCCATTAGTGCAATGGATGGCTGAAGCATTTGTCTTTGCCTTTGCAATACCACAGAAGCAATGCATGGTCAATGTACAGCAATGACACACCTGTGTGAACAGCCAGGAGACCCCCCCCCCCCCCATGTTATGTTACATAGTTACATAGTTAGTACGGTCGAAAAAAGACATATGTCCATCAAGTTCAACCAGGGAATTAAGGGGTAGGGGTGTGGCGCGATATTGGGGAAGGGATGAGATTTTATATTTCTTCATAAGCATTAATCTTATTTTGTCAATTAGGAACATTCAGCACCCACCCGCTATCAAGGCAGCTGCCTATCATGTCATGCCCTACCTGCACAGGTGTGCTGGCTACTCAAATGATCCAATTAAGGAGGCCATTTAGTCAGCAGCAGCAGAAGTCCTGTGCCTGGACGCTCCAACAGCGGCCAGACACAAGCAGAAGCAGAAGCAGCAGAAGCAGCAGCAGCACCACCTTTTGTTTTTTGGCTGCAGCAGCAGCAAGGCCCACAGGGCTGGCTAGCTGGCTAGCCAGCAAGCAGGTAGCAATGAAAGTAGGAATCTTTCTTTTAACCCTGTAAGGGGGTGGTGCACTGTACCCGAAGATACTGCCATATCGGGTCAATGCATAGGGCGACGGAAGCAAGCTTCGAAATCGGCCCCCGTTCTCAAAAATCCATTTAATATATGGTCCCCAGATAGGGGACGTATCAAGATATTAAACTGATAAGAACAGATACTACACTTGATCTTAGCCAAAAGGCCGAGAAGCGATAACCGTGAAAGGGGCGGGCCCAACAAGGTGCCCTTCATGGGCACTATCACTGCTTGCTGTCAGGGAGGCTGCCAGACAATTTTCCATGCACACTCTGGGCTGGGGGCAGTCAACCACCAGTACACACAGCAGAACCTAAACCCATACCATTATTGCTAAGCAGCAAGACAGGGGCCCATTGCACTCCCACGGGGGCCTTTTTAAATGCAATCCATAACCCGGATTTGCCAGGAACCCTTCTACTCCTCCTACTTGCATGTGACACTGGGCTTAGGATCTGCATAGGAAACACACACACAAGCACACACCTACCTTTGTTGCCTGCAGATGCCTCCTTGGCTGTCCCAAACGGTATCAAACCAACACCCACGGGAAGCTGTAAGCATAGAGGACATGCCTGCACCCCATTGGACTTACCTGTGTGGGTTAAACCCGGGTTATTTGACAACCTATGGCGGTGATGGTTCTGCTCAGGCAGAGCAGTGCTGATGCTCCTCATAAAGCTGTCGCTGCTGTGAAGGTTCTAGGTGACATCACAAATCCCTATGGTTACATACACAACAAAGCTGGGTTGTTGTTGTTTACACTCTGCAAGGCCTGTGGAAGTGAGTGACATCATAGCACTGTAGTTCTGAGGGTTCTAGATGGATGCAACAATCTCCTGTTGCTTCTATGAAGGCCATAATAGACGACATCACCAAACAGCTCCATAGTCACATACACAGCAAAGGAGAGATGTTGTTTACACCTAGTGATGTCAGTGGTATTGAGTGACATCACAGCACAGTGCTAAGGCTCCTGGCCCTGGACACAGCAGCGGCTGCAATATCTCAACGGAGAATACGTTTATATATATATGTGTGTGTGTGCGCGTATATATATTTATATATATATATATATATATATATATATATATATATATTTCTCCGCCGAAATCACTTTTAAACCCATTTCCACCTTTTTTTCCCTTCTCTTCCTCTTACTTTTTTTTCAAGTTTTTTTACGTTTTTCTCCTTTTCGCCTCTTTTCTGGGCGTATTATTCTTCTTTTTCTTCTTTTTTTTCGTCTAATGCATACCCCATCAGTGCAGCAATGCTTATTCAATACCGCCAGCAGATGGAGACACTGGGGGATAATTTTCTAAGGATTTATACTGATTTTTCCTGTCTGAATTTGTCGCACAGAAAGTTGCAGGCCAAATATGTGTGACATTTCTGCGACTTTAGCTTCTAGAGCATTTTTACAACATTATACATAGGTGCT
>NW_026607777.1:0-116886 GCF_029499605.1 Hyla sarda
GTAAGTTGGGTCTATTCTATTAAATATTGATAAAGGAATTCCTACAAATAAAAAACAGATATTAAGGATCATAAATGTTCCTATTCTCTGTACCTGAGACATGGTTGTGTTATATAAGAAGCTGTCCATAGACGATATGCTTATTAACAACACATATATGTTCATGTATAAGGTGGAGACTATGACATCTCTGCAGGTCTAGATATTACATCTAGCCTGATTGTTATCAGTAATTAATATAAATATTAATTACCTGTCCTGTGGTTCCTTTCTTGCAGTTGACGGGGGTATAGGTCACTTTCACCTTCTCACCGGACATCAGTCACCTGTAAAAAGACACAGGTATGATAACATGTTCCTGATACATGCTACAGACGCTAATATATATAACACTCTAGGGCCAGAACTACTTATCTCAGGGATTATGAAACTGCATAAGAAAAAGGAACAAAAAAAAAATGGAACACATTGGGATTTAGATGATAGGGATTTTTATTTCTATAGTAGTGCAGTGAACTACTCCTCCCATCATCCCAGGATGATGTTGACGCAGACTATTGACAGGTTTTTGGAGGGTTTGTTTTTGTAATGTTTGGGTTATGTCGTAATTTTCATTTATTTTTTCATACATTTTAAGGGTAATATATGTTTTCTTTGGGGGAGGGGACAGACAATTTTATAAATTATTACTGTGTATTTCTTTTTTCAAATGCATTTCTGCCTTTCTACTGTTTTCTTTTTCTTTTTTTGTTGGTGGGGGGGGGGGTCAATAAATCATGTTATTACACTTTTATTTTATGGGTTGTTTTTTTCACCCATATTCCCATTAGAGGGCAACCTTTCACCAAAGATCTGATTATTTACATAGGATCCGGGCAGAATACATTGCCATCTATGATGACGGTAATGTACGCTTGGAACCTCCGGCAATAGTTATTCCGGCTGAAAATTCCTAGCTAGCCTTTACTTTTTTTTTACAAAGGGGACTTTTAACAGCGATCTTAAGATCGCTCATATAATACACTGCACTAGTATTAAAGTGCAGTGTATTATGCGCTTCATGATTATTTCAACAGGCTATGTATTATTATGGCTCTAGTCTTTTACCCCTTAAGGACTCAGGGTTTTTCCGTTTTTGCACTTTCGTTTTTTCCTCCTTACCTTTTAAAAATCATAACCCATTCAATTTTCCACCTTAAAATCCATATTATGGCTTATTTTTTGCGTTGCCAATTCTACTTTGCAGTGACATTAGTCATTTTACCCAAAAATGCACGGCGAAACGGAAAAAAAATAATTGTGCGACAAAATCGAAAAAAACCCGCCATTTTGTAACTTTTGGGGGCTTTCGTTTCTACGCAGTGCATATTTCGGTAAAAATTACACCTTATCATTATTCTGTAGGTCCATACGGTTAAAATGATACCCTACTTATATAGGTTTGATTTTGACGCACTTCTGGAAAAAATCATAACTACATGCAGGAAAATTTATACGTTTAAAAATGTCATCTTCTGACCCCTATAACTTTTTTATTTTTCCACTTATGGGGTGGTATGAGGACTAATTTTTTGCGCCGTGATCTGAAGTTTTTATCGGTATGATTTTTGTTTTGATCGGACTTTTTGATCACTTTTTATTCATTTTTTAATGATATAAAAAGTGACCAAAATACGCTTTTTTGGACTTTGGAATTTTTTTGCGCGTACGCCATTGACCGTACGGCTTAATTAATGATATATTTTTATAGTTCGGACATTTACGCACGCGGCGATACCACATATGTTTATTTTTTATTTTTTTTACACTGTTTTATTTTTTTTTATGGGAAAAGGGGGGTGATTCAAACTTTTATTAGGGAAGGGGTTAAATGACCTTTATTAACACTTTTTTTTTACATTTTTTTTGCAGTATTATAGGTCCCATAGGGACCTATAACACTGCACACACTGATCTCTAATGCTGATCACTGGCGTGCATTAACACGCCTGTGATCAGCATTATCGGCGCTTGACTGCTCCTGCCTGGATCTCAGGCACGGAGCAGTCATTCGTCGATCGGACACCGGGGAGGCAGGTAAGAGCCCTCCCGGTGTCCGATCAGCTGTTCGGGACGCCGCGATTTCACCGCGGCGGTCCCGAACAGCCCGACTGAGCAGCCGGGTCACTTTCACTTTCACTTTAGAAGCGGCGGTCAGCTTTGACCGCCGCTTCTAAAGGGTTAATACCGAACATCGCCGCGATCGGTGATGTGTGGTATTAGCCGCGGGTCCCGGCCGTTGATTAGCGCCGGGACCGACGCGATATGATGCGGGATCGCGGCGCGATCCCGCTTCATATCGCGGGAGCCGGCGCAGGACGTAAATATACGTCCTGCGTCGTTAAGGGGTTAATATATAGTTTTTTAATTCTCATTATTTTTATAATTATATATTTGTAGCAAAAACAAATTATAGATTTTTCTTTACATTACAGTTATGTTCTAAATCTGCAGTCAGTTTGTCTAAAGGAAACTTGTAAACCTTGGGGTAAGTTGGGTCTATTCTATTAAATATTGATAAAGGAATTCCTACAAATAAAAAACAGATATTAAGGATCATAAATGTTCCTATTCTCTGTACCTGAGACATGGTTGTGTTATATAAGAAGCTGTCCATAGACGATATGCTTATTAACAACACATATATGTTCATGTATAAGGTGGAGACTATGACATCTCTGCAGGTCTAGATATTACATCTAGCCTGATTGTTATCAGTAATTAATATAAATATTAATTACCTGTCCTGTGGTTCCTTTCTTGCAGTTGACGGGGGTATAGGTCACTTTCACCTTCTCACCGGACATCAGTCACCTGTAAAAAGACACAGGTATGATAACATGTTCCTGATACATGCTACAGACGCTAATATATATAACACTCTAGGGCCAGAACTACTTATCTCAGGGATTATGAAACCGCATAAGAAAAAGGAACAAAAAAAATGGAACACATTGGGATTTAGATGATAGGGATTTTTATTTCTATAGTAGTGCAGTGTACTACTCCTCCCATCATCCCAGGATGATGTTGAGGAAGACTATTGACAGGTTTTTGGAGGGTTTGTTTTTGTAATGTTTGGGTTATGTCTTCATTTTCATTTATTTATTCATACATTTTAAGGGTAATATATGTTTTCTTTGGGGGAGGGGGCAGAAAATTTTATAAATTATTATTGTGTATTTCTTTTTTCAAAAGCATTTCTGCCTTTCTACTGTTTTCTTTTTCTTTTTTTGTTGGTGGGGGAGGGGGGTCAATAAATCATGTTATTACACTTTTATTTTATGGGTTGTTTTTTTCACCCATATTCCCATTAGAGGGCAACCTTTCACCAAAGATCTGATTATTTCTATAAAACACTCCACTACTATTGTGGTGCAGTGTATTATTCCTCTCAGCATTATTCTGACAGGCAGTGCATGGTTATGGCATTGTGAGGGATTTGTATGGGGTTATATAGTTTTTGGGGGAATTTTTATATATTTTTTCTATTTTCTTAATTTTATATTTCATACCAAATATGTTTTTTTAGGGATATTTTTGTAGAAGTTTTTTTTCTTTTTTAATTATTTTATTAACCTTCTTTTTCTTTTATTGTTTTTAATGGAAATATGTCACCAGTGTCACCTACACAAAAGTGGCGGTACTGACAGATAGTGCAGGTGACAGTGGTGACAACGATACTTACCTTTTCCCGTTCAGTTGCGGGAATCTCCGGTGATCTTTTCTGTTAAGCTTCATCTCTGGCCAGCTTGGTGCATGGGCGGAGCATAGGGACATCACCACTGCTGTTCTTTAGCAGCGGGACCAAGCAGGGAGCAGCAGCGGTGATGTCACTAAGCTCTGCCAATGCCCCTAGCTGCTGCTGCTCTCTTCTGGACTCGTAGCAGCAGTGACATTCCTAAGCTCCACTCGTGCCCCAAGCCGGGCCTAGAGCTGAAGCTTAACAGAGAAGATTACCGGAGATCCCCTCCACGGAACGGGACAAGGCAAGGACCGTTGTCATTAGTGTCACCTGCACTATCTGTTGGTACCGACAGGTTAGTGCAGGTGACACTGGTGACAAATTTCCTTTAACTATTCCCATCAAGGGACTTTGAGCAGCAATCTTTCGATAGCTATGTAATAATACACTGCACTAGTGTCTTAGGCCTCTTGTCATTATTCTAAAAGACAATGTATGGTTACAGTATTGTCAGGGGTTTTATTTCGGGTTTTTGGTTTTTACATTTTTTTTCTTTTTTTAATATATTTTTTTTCTTAGGGTGTTCTGTTTAAATATTTTTTTTTAAACTTTTTTTTCTTTATTTTTAATTTTTTGGTCTTTTTTTTAACAAATTCGATGAGAGGCCTTTCCCCAGTGATCTTGTGATCACCCATATATTACATTGCAATAGTGTTATACTGCAGTGTATTATCGCTGTCAGCATTATGTTGACAGACGATTTTTAATTATAGCTTATGTGAGGGGAGAAATGGGTTATTTTTTTTTATTCTTTTTTATAGAAACATTTATTTTTTTGTAGGGCTTGGGGTGGGGTGAATTATTTATAAATTGTTTATTTTTAACTTCATTTACATAGGATCCGGGCAGAATGCATTGCCATCTATGATGACGGTAATGTACGCTTGGAACCTCCGGCAATAGTTATTCCGGCTGAAAATTCCTAGCTAGCCTTTAAGTTTTTTTTACAAAGGGGACTTTTAACAGCGATCTTAAGATCGCTCATATAATACACTGCACTAGTATTAAAGTGCAGTGTATTATGCGCTTCATGATTATTTCAACAGGCTATGTATTATTATGGCTATAGTCTTTTAATATATAGTTTTTTAATTTTCATTATTTTTATAATTATATATTTGTAGCAAAAACAAATTATAGATTTTTCTTTACATTACAGTTATGTTCTAAATCTGCAGTCAGTTTGTCTAAAGGAAACTTGTAAACCTTGAGGTAAGTTGGGTCTATTCTATTAAATATTGATAAAGGAATTCCTACAAATAAAAAACAGATATTAAGGATCATAAATGTTCCTATTCTCTGTACCTGAGACATGGTTGTGTTATATAAGAAGCTGTCCATAGACGATATGCTTATTAACAACACATATATGTTCATGTATAAGGTGGAGACTATGACATCTCTGCAGGTCTAGATATTACATCTAGCCTGATTGTTATCAGTAATTAATATAAATATTAATTACCTGTCCTGTGGTTCCTTTCTTGCAGTTGACGGGGGTATAGGTCACTTTCACCTTCTCACCGGACATCAGTCACCTGTAAAAAGACACAGGTATGATAACATGTTCCTGATACATGCTACAGACGCTAATATATATAACACTCTAGGGCCAGAACTACTTATCTCAGGGATTATGAAACTGCATAAGAAAAAGGAACAAAAAAAAAATGGAACACATTGGGATTTAGATGATAGGGATTTTTATTTCTATAGTAGTGCAGTGAACTACTCCTCCCATCATCCCAGGATGATGTTGACGCAGACTATTGACAGGTTTTTGGAGGGTTTGTTTTTGTAATGTTTGGGTTATGTCGTAATTTTCATTTATTTTTTCATACATTTTAAGGGTAATATATGTTTTCTTTGGGGGAGGGGACAGACAATTTTATAAATTATTACTGTGTATTTCTTTTTTCAAATGCATTTCTGCCTTTCTACTGTTTTCTTTTTCTTTTTTTGTTGGTGGGGGGGGGGGGGGTCAATAAATCATGTTATTACACTTTTATTTTATGGGTTGTTTTTTTCACCCATATTCCCATTAGAGGGCAACCTTTCACCAAAGATCTGATTATTTACATAGGATCCGGGCAGAATACATTGCCATCTATGATGACGGTAATGTACGCTTGGAACCTCCGGCAATAGTTATTCCGGCTGAAAATTCCTAGCTAGCCTTTACTTTTTTTTTACAAAGGGGACTTTTAACAGCGATCTTAAGATCGCTCATATAATACACTGCACTAGTATTAAAGTGCAGTGTATTATGCGCTTCATGATTATTTCAACAGGCTATGTATTATTATGGCTCTAGTCTTTTACCCCTTAAGGACTCAGGGTTTTTCCGTTTTTGCACTTTCGTTTTTTCCTCCTTACCTTTTAAAAATCATAACCCATTCAATTTTCCACCTAAAAATCCATATTATGGCTTATTTTTTGCGTTGCCAATTCTACTTTGCAGTGATATTAGTCATTTTACCCAAAAATGCACGGCGAAACGGAAAAAAAATAATTGTGCGACAAAATCGAAAAAAACCCGCCATTTTGTAACTTTTGGGGGCTTTCGTTTCTACGCAGTGCATATTTCGGTAAAAATTACACCTTATCATTATTCTGTAGGTCCATACGGTTAAAATGATACCCTACTTATATAGGTTTGATTTTGACGCACTTCTGGAAAAAATCATAACTACATGCAGGAAAATTTATACGTTTAAAAATGTCATCTTCTGACCCCTATAACTTTTTTATTTTTCCACTTATGGGGTGGTATGAGGACTAATTTTTTGCGCCGTGATCTGAAGTTTTTATCGGTATGATTTTTGTTTTGATCGGACTTTTTGATCACTTTTTATTCATTTTTTAATGATATAAAAAGTGACCAAAATACGCTTTTTTGGACTTTGGAATTTTTTTGCGCGTACGCCATTGACCGTACGGCTTAATTAATGATATATTTTTATAGTTCGGACATTTACGCACGCGGCGATACCACATATGTTTATTTTTTATTTTTTTTACACTGTTTTATTTTTTTTATGGGAAAAGGGGGGTGATTCAAACTTTTATTAGGGAAGGGGTTAAATGACCTTTGTTAACACTTTTTTTTACATTTTTTTTGCAGTATTATAGGTCCCATAGGGACCTATAACACTGCACACACTGATCTCTAATGCTGATCACTGGCGTGCATTAACACGCCTGTGATCAGCATTATCGGCGCTTGACTGCTCCTGCCTGGATCTCAGGCACGGAGCAGTCATTCGTCGATCGGACACCGGGGAGGCAGGTAAGAGCCCTCCCGGTGTCCAATCAGCTGTTCGGGACGCCGCGATTTCACCGCGGCGGTCCCGAACAGCCCGACTGAGCAGCCGGGTCACTTTCACTTTCACTTTAGAAGCGGCGGTCAGCTTTGACCGCCGCTTCTAAAGGGTTAATACCGAACATCGCCGCGATCGGTGATGTGTGGTATTAGCCGCGGGTCCCGGCCGTTGATTAGCGCCGGGACCGACGCGATATGATGCGGGATCGCGGCGCGATCCCGCTTCATATCGCGGGAGCCGGCGCAGGACGTAAATATACGTCCTGCGTCGTTAAGGGGTTAATATATAGTTTTTTAATTCTCATTATTTTTATAATTATATATTTGTAGCAAAAACAAATTATAGATTTTTCTTTACATTACAGTTATGTTCTAAATCTGCAGTCAGTTTGTCTAAAGGAAACTTGTAAACCTTGGGGTAAGTTGGGTCTATTCTATTAAATATTGATAAAGGAATTACGACAAATAAAAAACAGATATTAAGGATCATAAATGTTCCTATTCTCTGTACCTGAGACATGGTTGTGTTATATAAGAAGCTGTCCATAGACGATATGCTTATTAACAACACATATATGTTCATGTATAAGGTGGAGACTATGACATCTCTGCAGGTCTAGATATTACATCTAGCCTGATTGTTATCAGTAATTAATATAAATATTAATTACCTGTCCTGTGGTTCCTTTCTTGCAGTTGACGGGGGTATAGGTCACTTTCACCTTCTCACCGGACATCAGTCACCTGTAAAAAGACACAGGTATGATAACATGTTCCTGATACATGCTACAGACGCTAATATATATAACACTCTAGGGCCAGAACTACTTATCTCAGGGATTATGAAACCGCATAAGAAAAAGGAACAAAAAAAATGGAACACATTGGGATTTAGATGATAGGGATTTTTATTTCTATAGTAGTGCAGTGTACTACTCCTCCCATCATCCCAGGATGATGTTGAGGAAGACTATTGACAGGTTTTTGGAGGGTTTGTTTTTGTAATGTTTGGGTTATGTCTTCATTTTCATTTATTTATTCATACATTTTAAGGGTAATATATGTTTTCTTTGGGGGAGGGGGCAGAAAATTTTATAAATTATTATTGTGTATTTCTTTTTTCAAAAGCATTTCTGCCTTTCTACTGTTTTCTTTTTCTTTTTTTGTTGGTGGGGGAGGGGGGTCAATAAATCATGTTATTACACTTTTATTTTATGGGTTGTTTTTTTCACCCATATTCCCATTAGAGGGCAACCTTTCACCAAAGATCTGATTATTTCTATAAAACACTCCACTACTATTGTGGTGCAGTGTATTATTCCTCTCAGCATTATTCTGACAGGCAGTGCATGGTTATGGCATTGTGAGGGATTTGTATGGGGTTATATAGTTTTTGGGGGAATTTTTATATATTTTTTCTATTTTCTTAATTTTATATTTCATACCAAATATGTTTTTTTAGGGATATTTTTGTAGAAGTTTTTTTTCTTTTTTAATTATTTTATTAACCTTCTTTTTCTTTTATTGTTTTTAATGGAAATATGTCACCAGTGTCACCTACACAAAAGTGGCGGTACTGACAGATAGTGCAGGTGACACTGGTGACAACGATACTTACCTTTTCCCGTTCAGTTGCGGGAATCTCCGGTGATCTTTTCTGTTAAGCTTCATCTCTGGCCAGCTTGGTGCATGGGCGGAGCATAGGGACATCACCACTGCTGTTCTTTAGCAGCGGGACCAAGCAGGGAGCCGCAGCGGTGATGTCACTAAGCTCTGCCAATGCCCCTAGCTGCTGCTGCTCTCTTCTGGACTCGTAGCAGCAGTGACATTCCTAAGCTCCACTCGTGCCCCAAGCCGGGCCTAGAGCTGAAGCTTAACAGAGAAGATTACCGGAGATCCCCTCCACGGAACGGGACAAGGCAAGGACCGTTGTCATTAGTGTCACCTGCACTATCTGTTGGTACCGACAGGTTAGTGCAGGTGACACTGGTGACAAATTTCCTTTAACTATTCCCATCAAGGGACTTTGAGCAGCAATCTTTCGATAGCTATGTAATAATACACTGCACTAGTGTCTTAGGCCTCTTGTCATTATTCTAAAAGACGATGTATGGTTACAGTATTGTCAGGGGTTTTATTTCGGGTTTTTGGTTTTTACATTTTTTTTCTTTTTTTAATATATTTTTTTTCTTAGGGTGTTCTGTTTAAATATTTTTTTTTAAACTTTTTTTTCTTTATTTTAAATTTTTTGGTCTTTTTTTTAACAAATTCGATGAGAGGCCTTTCCCCAGTGATCTTGTGATCACCCATATATTACATTGCAATAGTGTTATAGTGCAGTGTATTATCGCTGTCAGCATTATGTTGACAGCCGATTTTTAATTATAGCTTATGTGATGGGAGAAATGGGTTATTTTTTTTATTCTTTTTTATATAAACATTTATTTTTTTGTAGGGGTTGGGGTGGGGTGAATTATTTTATAAATTGTTTATTTTTAACTTCATTTACATAGGATCCGGGCAGAATACATTGCCATCTATGATGACGGTAATGTACGCTTGGAACCTCCGGCAATAGTTATTCCGGCTGAAAATTCCTAGCTAGCCTTTACGTTTTTTTTTACAAAGGGGACTTTTAACAGCGATCTTAAGATCGCTCATATAATACACTGCACTAGTATTAAAGTGCAGTGTATTATGCGCTTCATGATTATTTCAACAGGCTATGTATTATTATGGCTCTAGTCTTTTAATATATAGTTTTTTAATTCTCATTATTTTTATAATTATATATTTGTAGCAAAAACAAATTATAGATTTTTCTTTACATTACAGTTATGTTCTAAATCTGCAGTCAGTTTGTCTAAAGAAAACTTGTAAACCTTGGGGTAAGTTGGGTCTATTCTATTAAATATTGATAAAGGAATTCCTACAAATAAAAAACAGATATTAAGGATCATAAATGTTCCTATTCTCTGTACCTGAGACATGGTTGTGTTATATAAGAAGCTGTCCATAGACGATATGCTTATTAACAACACATATATGTTCATGTATAAGGTGGAGACTATGACATCTCTGCAGGTCTAGATATTCCATCTAGCTTGATTGTTATCAGTAATTAATATAAATATTAATTACCTGTCCTGTGGTTCCTTTCTTGCAGTTGACGGGGGTATAGGTCACTTTCACCTTCTCACCGGACATCAGTCACCTGTAAAAAGACACAGGTATGATAACATGTTCCTGATACATGCTACAGACGCTAATATATATAACACTAGAGGGCCAGAACTACTTATCTCAGGGATTATGAAACCGCATAAGAAAAAGGAACAAAAAAAATGGAACACATTGGGATTTAGATGATAGGGATTTTTATTTCTAGAGTAGTGCAGTGTACTACTCCTCCCATCATCCCAGGATGATGTTGACGCAGACTATTGACAGGTTTTTGGAGGGTTTGTTTTTGTAATGTTTGGGTTATGTCTTAATTTTCATTTATTTATTCATACATTTTAAGGGTAATATATGTTTTCTTTGTGGGAGGGGGCAGAAAATTTTATAACCGGAGATCCCCTCCACGGAACGGGACAAGGCAAGGACCGTTGTCATTAGTGTCACCTGCACTATCTGTTGGTACCGACAGGTTAGTGCAGGTGACACTGGTGACAAATTTCCTTTAACTATTCCCATCAAGGGACTTTGAGCAGCAATCTTTCGATAGCTATGTAATAATACACTGCACTAGTGTCTTAGGCCTCTTGTCATTATTCTAAAAGACGATGTATGGTTACAGTATTGTCAGGGGTTTTATTTCGGGTTTTTGGTTTTTACATTTTTTTTCTTTTTTTAATATATTTTTTTTCTTAGGGTGTTCTGTTTAAATATTTTTTTTTAAACTTTTTTTTCTTTATTTTTAATTTTTTGGTCTTTTTTTTAACAAATTCGATGAGAGGCCTTTCCCCAGTGATCTTGTGATCACCCATATATTACATTGCAATAGTGTTATAGTGCAGTGTATTATCGCTGTCAGCATTATGTTGACAGCCGATTTTTAATTATAGCTTATGTGATGGGAGAAATGGGTTATTTTTTTTATTCTTTTTTATATAAACATTTATTTTTTTGTAGGGGTTGGGGTGGGGTGAATTATTTTATGAATTGTTTATTTTTAACTTCATTTACATAGGATCCGGGCAGAATACATTGCCATCTATGATGACGGTAATGTACGCTTGGAACCTCCGGCAATAGTTATTCCGGCTGAAAATTCCTAGCTAGCCTTTACGTTTTTTTTTACAAAGGGGACTTTTAACAGCGATCTTAAGATCGCTCATATAATACACTGCACTAGTATTAAAGTGCAGTGTATTATGCGCTTCATGATTATTTCAACAGGCTATGTATTATTATGGCTCTAGTCTTTTAATATATAGTTTTTTAATTCTCATTATTTTTATAATTATATATTTGTAGCAAAAACAAATTATAGATTTTTCTTTACATTACAGTTATGTTCTAAATCTGCAGTCAGTTTGTCTAAAGAAAACTTGTAAACCTTGGGGTAAGTTGGGTCTATTCTATTAAATATTGATAAAGGAATTCCTACAAATAAAAAACAGATATTAAGGATCATAAATGTTCCTATTCTCTGTACCTGAGACATGGTTGTGTTATATAAGAAGCTGTCCATAGACGATATGCTTATTAACAACACATATATGTTCATGTATAAGGTGGAGACTATGACATCTCTGCAGGTCTAGATATTCCATCTAGCTTGATTGTTATCAGTAATTAATATAAATATTAATTACCTGTCCTGTGGTTCCTTTCTTGCAGTTGACGGGGGTATAGGTCACTTTCACCTTCTCACCGGACATCAGTCACCTGTAAAAAGACACAGGTATGATAACATGTTCCTGATACATGCTACAGACGCTAATATATATAACACTAGAGGGCCAGAACTACTTATCTCAGGGATTATGAAACCGCATAAGAAAAAGGAACAAAAAAAATGGAACACATTGGGATTTAGATGATAGGGATTTTTATTTCTAGAGTAGTGCAGTGTACTACTCCTCCCATCATCCCAGGATGATGTTGACGCAGACTATTGACAGGTTTTTGGAGGGTTTGTTTTTGTAATGTTTGGGTTATGTCTTAATTTTCATTTATTTATTCATACATTTTAAGGGTAATATATGTTTTCTTTGTGGGAGGGGGCAGAAAATTTTATAACCGGAGATCCCCTCCACGGAACGGGACAAGGCAAGGACCGTTGTCATTAGTGTCACCTGCACTATCTGTTGGTACCGACAGGTTAGTGCAGGTGACACTGGTGACAAATTTCCTTTAACTATTCCCATCAAGGGACTTTGAGCAGCAATCTTTTGATAGCTATGTAATAATACACTGCACTAGTGTCTTAGGCTTCTTGTCATTATTCTAAAAGACAATGTATGGTTACAGTATTGTCAGGGGTTTTATTTCGGGTTTTTGGTTTTTACATTTTTTTTCTTTTTTTAATATGTTTTTTTTTTAGGATGTTCTGTTTAAATATGTTTTTTTAACTTTTTTTTCTTTATTTTTTGGTCTTTTTTAACAAATACGATGTTTTCTTATATATGTTTTCTTTGGGTGAGGTGTCAGACAATTTTATAAATTATTACTGTGTATTTCTTTTTTCAAAAGCATTTCTGCCTTTCTACTGTTTTCTTTTTCTTTTTTTGTTGGTGGGGGAGGGGGGGGTCAATAAATCATGTTATTACACTTTTATTTTACGGGTTGTTTTTTTCACCCATATTCCCATTAGAGGGCAACCTTTCACCAAAGATCTGATTATTTCTATAAAACACTCCACTACTATTGTGGTGCAGTGTATTATTCCTCTCAGCATTATTCTGACAGGCAGTGCATGGTTATAGCATTGGGAGGGATTTGTATGGGGTTATATAGTTTTTGGGGGAATTTTTATATATTTTTTCTATTTTCTTAATTTTATATTTCATACCAAATATGTTTTTTTAGGGATATTTTTGTAGAAGTTTTTTTTCTTTTTTAATTATTTTATTAACCTTCTTTTTCTTTTATTGTTTTTAATGGAAATATGTCACCAGTGTCACCTACACAAAAGTGGCGGTACTGACAGATAGTGCAGGTGACAGTGGTGACAACGATACTTACCTTTTCCCGTTCAGTTGCGGGAATCTCCGGTGATCTTTTCTGTTAAGCTTCATCTCTGGCCAGCTTGGTGCATGGGCGGAGCATAGGGACATCACCACTGCTGTTCTTTAGCAGCGGGACCAAGCAGGGAGCAGCAGCGGTGATGTCACTAAGCTCTGCCAATGCCCCTAGCTGCTGCTGCTCTCTTCTGGACTCGTAGCAGCAGTGACATTCCTAAGCTCCACTCGTGCCCCAAGCCGGGCCTAGAGCTGAAGCTTAACAGAGAAGATTACCGGAGATCCCCTCCACGGAACGGGACAAGGCAAGGACCGTTGTCATTAGTGTCACCTGCACTATCTGTTGGTACCGACAGGTTAGTGCAGGTGACACTGGTGACAAATTTCCTTTAACTATTCCCATCAAGGGACTTTGAGCAGCAATCTTTCGATAGCTATGTAATAATACACTGCACTAGTGTCTTAGGCCTCTTGTCATTATTCTAAAAGACAATGTATGGTTACAGTATTGTCAGGGGTTTTATTTCGGGTTTTTGGTTTTTACATTTTTTTTCTTTTTTTTATATATTTTTTTTTTTAGGGTGTTCTGTTTAAATATTTTTTTTAAACTTTTTTTTCTTTATTTTTAATTTTTTGGTCTTTTTTTTAACAAATTCGATGAGAGGCCTTTCCCCAGTGATCTTGTGATCACCCATATATTACATTGCAATAGTGTTATACTGCAGTGTATTATCGCTGTCAGCATTATGTTGACAGACGATTTTTAATTATAGCTTATGTGAGGGGAGAAATGGGTTATTTTTTTTTATTCTTTTTTATAGAAACATTTATTTTTTTGTAGGGCTTGGGGTGGGGTGAATTATTTATAAATTGTTTATTTTTAACTTCATTTACATAGGATCCGGGCAGAATGCATTGCCATCTATGATGACGGTAATGTACGCTTGGAACCTCCGGCAACAGTTATTCCGGCTGAAAATTCCTAGCTAGCCTTTAAGTTTTTTTTTACAAAGGGGACTTTTAACAGCGATCTTAAGATCGCTCATATAATACACTGCACTAGTATTAAAGTGCAGTGTATTATGCGCTTCATGATTATTTCAACAGGCTATGTATTATTATGGCTATAGTCTTTTAATATATAGTTTTTTAATTTTCATTATTTTTATAATTATATATTTGTAGCAAAAACAAATTATAGATTTTTCTTTACATTACAGTTATGTTCTAAATCTGCAGTCAGTTTGTCTAAAGGAAACTTGTAAACCTTGAGGTAAGTTGGGTCTATTCTATTAAATATTGATAAAGGAATTCCTACAAATAAAAAACAGATATTAAGGATCATAAATGTTCCTATTCTCTGTACCTGAGACATGGTTGTGTTATATAAGAAGCTGTCCATAGACGATATGCTTATTAACAACACATATATGTTCATGTATAAGGTGGAGACTATGACATCTCTGCAGGTCTAGATATTACATCTAGCCTGATTGTTATCAGTAATTAATATAAATATTAATTACCTGTCCTGTGGTTCCTTTCTTGCAGTTGACGGGGGTATAGGTCACTTTCACCTTCTCACCGGACATCAGTCACCTGTAAAAAGACACAGGTATGATAACATGTTCCTGATACATGCTACAGACGCTAATATATATAACACTCTAGGGCCAGAACTACTTATCTCAGGGATTATGAAACTGCATAAGAAAAAGGAACAAAAAAAAAATGGAACACATTGGGATTTAGATGATAGGGATTTTTATTTCTATAGTAGTGCAGTGAACTACTCCTCCCATCATCCCAGGATGATGTTGACGCAGACTATTGACAGGTTTTTGGAGGGTTTGTTTTTGTAATGTTTGGGTTATGTCGTAATTTTCATTTATTTTTTCATACATTTTAAGGGTAATATATGTTTTCTTTGGGGGAGGGGACAGACAATTTTATAAATTATTACTGTGTATTTCTTTTTTCAAATGCATTTCTGCCTTTCTACTGTTTTCTTTTTCTTTTTTTGTTGGTGGGGGGGGGGGTCAATAAATCATGTTATTACACTTTTATTTTATGGGTTGTTTTTTTCACCCATATTCCCATTAGAGGGCAACCTTTCACCAAAGATCTGATTATTTACATAGGATCCGGGCAGAATACATTGCCATCTATGATGACGGTAATGTACGCTTGGAACCTCCGGCAATAGTTATTCCGGCTGAAAATTCCTAGCTAGCCTTTACTTTTTTTTTACAAAGGGGACTTTTAACAGCGATCTTAAGATCGCTCATATAATACACTGCACTAGTATTAAAGTGCAGTGTATTATGCGCTTCATGATTATTTCAACAGGCTATGTATTATTATGGCTCTAGTCTTTTACCCCTTAAGGACTCAGGGTTTTTCCGTTTTTGCACTTTCGTTTTTTCCTCCTTACCTTTTAAAAATCATAACCCATTCAATTTTCCACCTTAAAATCCATATTATGGCTTATTTTTTGCGTTGCCAATTCTACTTTGCAGTGACATTAGTCATTTTACCCAAAAATGCACGGCGAAACGGAAAAAAAATAATTGTGCGACAAAATCGAAAAAAACCCGCCATTTTGTAACTTTTGGGGGCTTTCGTTTCTACGCAGTGCATATTTCGGTAAAAATTACACCTTATCATTATTCTGTAGGTCCATACGGTTAAAATGATACCCTACTTATATAGGTTTGATTTTGACGCACTTCTGGAAAAAATCATAACTACATGCAGGAAAATTTATACGTTTAAAAATGTCATCTTCTGACCCCTATAACTTTTTTATTTTTCCACTTATGGGGTGGTATGAGGACTAATTTTTTGCGCCGTGATCTGAAGTTTTTATCGGTATGATTTTTGTTTTGATCGGACTTTTTGATCACTTTTTATTCATTTTTTAATGATATAAAAAGTGACCAAAATACGCTTTTTTGGACTTTGGAATTTTTTTGCGCGTACGCCATTGACCGTACGGCTTAATTAATGATATATTTTTATAGTTCGGACATTTACGCACGCGGCGATACCACATATGTTTATTTTTTATTTTTTTTACACTGTTTTATTTTTTTTATGGGAAAAGGGGGGTGATTCAAACTTTTATTAGGGAAGGGGTTAAATGACCTTTATTAACACTTTTTTTTTACATTTTTTTTGCAGTATTATAGGTCCCATAGGGACCTATAACACTGCACACACTGATCTCTAATGCTGATCACTGGCGTGCATTAACACGCCTGTGATCAGCATTATCGGCGCTTGACTGCTCCTGCCTGGATCTCAGGCACGGAGCAGTCATTCGTCGATCGGACACCGGGGAGGCAGGTAAGAGCCCTCCCGGTGTCCGATCAGCTGTTCGGGACGCCGCGATTTCACCGCGGCGGTCCCGAACAGCCCGACTGAGCAGCCGGGTCACTTTCACTTTCACTTTAGAAGCGGCGGTCAGCTTTGACCGCCGCTTCTAAAGGGTTAATACCGAACATCGCCGCGATCGGTGATGTGTGGTATTAGCCGCGGGTCCCGGCCGTTGATTAGCGCCGGGACCGACGCGATATGATGCGGGATCGCGGCGCGATCCCGCTTCATATCGCGGGAGCCGGCGCAGGACGTAAATATACGTCCTGCGTCGTTAAGGGGTTAATATATAGTTTTTTAATTCTCATTATTTTTATAATTATATATTTGTAGCAAAAACAAATTATAGATTTTTCTTTACATTACAGTTATGTTCTAAATCTGCAGTCAGTTTGTCTAAAGGAAACTTGTAAACCTTGGGGTAAGTTGGGTCTATTCTATTAAATATTGATAAAGGAATTCCTACAAATAAAAAACAGATATTAAGGATCATAAATGTTCCTATTCTCTGTACCTGAGACATGGTTGTGTTATATAAGAAGCTGTCCATAGACAATATGCTTATTAACAACACATATATGTTCATGTATAAGGTGGAGACTATGACATCTCTGCAGGTCTAGATATTACATCTAGCCTGATTGTTATCAGTAATTAATATAAATATTAATTACCTGTCCTGTGGTTCCTTTCTTGCAGTTGACGGGGGTATAGGTCACTTTCACCTTCTCACCGGACATCAGTCACCTGTAAAAAGACACAGGTATGATAACATGTTCCTGATACATGCTACAGACGCTAATATATATAACACTAGAGGGCCAGAACTACTTATCTCAGGGATTATGAAACCGCATAAGAAAAAGGAACAAAAAAAAATGGAACACATTGGGATTTAGATGATAGGGATTTTTATTTCTATAGTAGTGCAGTGAACTACTCCTCCCATCATCCCAGGATGATGTTGACGCAGACTATTGACAGGTTTTTGGAGGGTTTGTTTTTGTAATGTTTGGGTTATGTCTTAATTTTCATTTATTTATTCATACATTTTAAGGGTAATATATGTTTTCTTTGGGGGAGGGGGCAGAAAATTTTATAAATTATTATTGTGTATTTCTTTTTTCAAAAGCATTTCTGCCTTTCTACTGTTTTCTTTTTCTTTTTTTGTTGGTGGGGGAGGGGGGGGTCAATAAATCATGTTATTACATTTTTATTTTATGGGTTGTTTTTTTCACCCATATTCCCATTAGAGGGCAACCTTTCACCAAAGATTTGATTATTTCTATAAAACACTGCACTACTATTGTGGTGCAGTGTATTATTCCTCTCAGCATTATTCTGACAGGCAGTGCATGGTTATGGCATTGTGAGGGATTTGTATGGGGTTATATAGTTTTTGGGGGAATTTTTATATATTTTTTCTATTTTCTTAATTTTATATTTCATACCAAATATGTTTTTTTAGGGATATTTTTGTAGAAGTTTTTTTTCTTTTTTAATTATTTTATTAACCTTCTTTTTCTTTTATTGTTTTTAATGGAAATATGTCACCAGTGTCACCTACACAAAAGTGGCGGTACTGACAGATAGTGCAGGTGACACTGGTGACAACGATACTTACCTTTTCCCGTTCAGTTGGGGGAATCTCCGGTGATCTTCTCTGTTAAGCTTCAGCTCTGGCCAGCTTGGTGCATGGGCGGAGCATAGGGACATCACCACTGCTGTTCTTTAGCAGCGGGACCAAGCAGGGAGTAGCAGCGGTGATGTCACTAAGCTCTGCCAATGCCCCTAGCCGCTGCTGCTCTCTGCTGGACTCGTAGCAGCAGTGACATTCCTAAGCTCCACTCGTGCCCCAAGTCGGGCCTAGAGCTGAAGCTTAACAGAGAAGATTACCGGAGATCCCCTCCACGGAACGGGACAAGGCAAGGACCGTTGTCATTAGTGTCACCTGCACTATATGTTGGTACCGACAGGTTAGTGCAGGTGACACTGGTGACAAATTTCCTTTAACTATTCCCATCAAGGGACTTTGATCAGCAATCTTTTGATAGCTATGTAATAATACACTGCACTAGTGTCTTAGGCTTCTTGTCATTATTCTAAAAGACAATGTATGGTTACAGTATTGTCAGAGGTTTTATTTCGGGTTTTTGGTTTTTACATTTTTTTTCTTTTTTTAATGTTTTTTTTTAGCTTGTTCTGTTTAAATATTTTTTTTAACTTTTTTTTCTTTATTTTTTGGTCTTTTTTAACAAATACGATGAGAGGCCTTTCCCCAGTGATCTTTTGATCACCCATATAATACATTGCAATAGTGTTATACTGCAGTGTATTATCGCTGTCAGCATTATGTTGACAGACGATTTTTAATTATAGCTTATGTGAGGGGAGAAATGGGTTATTTTTTTTTTTAATTCTTTTTTATATAAACATTTATTTTTTTGTAGGGGTTGGGGTGGGGTGAATTATTTATAAATTGTTTATTTTTAACTTCATTTACATAGGATCCGGGCAGAATGCATTGCCATCTATGATGACGGTAATGTACGCTTGGAACCTCCGGCAATAGTTATTCCGGCTGAAAATTCCTAGCTAGCCTTTAAGTTTTTTTTTACAAAGGGGACTTTTAACAGCGATCTTAAGATCGCTCATATAATACACTGCACTAGTATTAAAGTGAAGTGTATTATGCGCTTCATGATTATTTCAACAGGCTATGTATTATTATGGCTATAGTCTTTTAATATATAGTTTTTTTAATTTTCATTATTTTTATAATTATATATTTGTAGCAAAAACAAATTATAGATTTTTCTTTACATTACAGTTATGTTCTAAATGTGCAGTCAGTTTGTCTAAAGGAAACTTGTAAACCTTGGGGTAAGTTGGGTCTATTCTATTAAATATTGATAAAGGAATTCCTACAAATAAAAAACAGATATTAAGGATCATGAATGTTCCTATTCTCTGTACCTGAGACATGGTTGTGTTATATAAGAAGCTGTCCATAGACAATATGCTTATTAACAACACATATATGTTCATGTATAAGGTGGAGACTATGACATCTCTGCAGGTCTAGATATTACATCTAGCCTGATTGTTATCAGTAATTAATATAAATATTAATTACCTGTCCTGTGGTTCCTTTCTTGCAGTTGAAGGGGGTATAGGTCACTTTCACCTTCTCACCGGACATCAGTCACCTGTAAAAAGACACAGGTATGATAACATGTTCCTGATACATGCTACAGACGCTAATATATATAACACTAGAGGGCCAGAACTACTTATCTCAGGGATTATGAAACCGCATAAGAAAAAGGAACAAAAAAAAATGGAACACATTGGGATTTAGATGATAGGGATTTTTATTTCTATAGTAGTGCAGTGAACTACTCCTCCCATCATCCCAGGATGATGTTGACGCAGACTATTGACAGGTTTTTGGAGGGTTTGTTTTTGTAATGTTTGGGTTATGTCTTAATTTTCATTTATTTATTCATACATTTTAAGGGTAATATATGTTTTCTTTGGGGGAGGGGGCAGACAATTTTATAAATTATTACTGTGTATTTCTTTTTTCAAAAGCATTTCTGCCTTTCTACTGTTTTCTTTTTCTTTTTTTGTTGGTTGGGGAGGGGGGGTCAATAAATCATGTTATTACACTTTTATTTTATGGGTTGTTTTTTTCACCCATATTCCCATTAGAGGGCAACCTTTCACCAAAGATCTGATTATTTCTATAAAACACTGCACTACTATTGTGGTGCAGTGTATTATTCCTCTCAGCATTATTCTGACAGGCAGTGCATGGTTATGGCATTGTGAGGGATTTGTATGGGGTTATATAGTTTTTGGGGGAATTTTTATATATTTTTTCTATTTTCTTAATTTTATATTTCATACCAAATATGTTTTTTTAGGGATATTTTTGTAGAAGTTTTTTTTCTTTTTTAATTATTTTATTAACCTTCTTTTTCTTTTATTGTTTTTAATGGAAATATGTCACCAGTGTCACCTACACAAAAGTGGCGGTACTGACAGATAGTGCAGGTGACACTGGTGACAACGGTACTTACCTTTTCCCGTTCAGTGGCGGGAATCTCCGGTGATCTTCTCTGTTAAGCTTCAGCTCTGGCCAGCTTGGTGCATGGGCGGAGCATAGGGACATCACCACTGCTGTTCTTTAGCAGCGGGACCAAGCAGGGAGCAGTAGCGGTGATGTCACTAAGCTCTGCCAATGCCCCTAGCCGCTGCTGCTCTCTGCTGGACTCGTAGCAGCAGTGACATTCCTAAGCTCCACTCGTGCCCCAAGTCGGGCCTAGAGCTGAAGCTTAACAGAGAAGATTACCGGAGATCCCCTCCACGGAACGGGACAAGGCAAGGACCGTTGTCATTAGTGTCACCTGCACTATCTGTTGGTACCGACAGGTTAGTGCAGGTGACACTGGTGACAAATTTCCTTTAACTATTCCCATCAAGGGACTTTGAGCAGCAATCTTTCGATAGCTATGTAATAATACACTGCACTAGTGTCTTAGGCCTCTTGTCATTATTCTAAAAGACAATGTATGGTTACAGTATTGTCAGGGGTTTTATTTCGGGTTTTTGGTTTTTACATTTTTTTTCTTTTTTTAATATATTTTTTTTTAGGATGTTCTGTTTAAATATTTTTTTTAACTTTTTTTTCTTTATTTTTTGGTCTTTTTTAACAAATACGATGAGAGGCCTTTCCCCAGTGATCTTTTGATCACCCATATAATACATTGCAATAGTGTTATACTGCAGTGTATTATCGCTGTCAGCATTATGTTGACAGACGATTTTTAATTATAGCTTATGTGAGGGGAGAAATGGGTTATTTTTTTTTATTCTTTTTTATATAAACATTTATTTTTTTGTAGGGGTTGGGGTGGGGTGAATTATTTTATAAATTGTTTATTTTTAACTTCATTTACATAGGATCCGGGCAGAATACATTGCCATCTATGATGACGGTAATGTACGCTTGGAACCTCCGGCAATAGTTATTCCGGCTGAAAATTCCTAGCTAGCCTTTACATTTTTTTTACAAAGGGGACTTTTAACAGCGATCTTAAGATCGCTCATATAATACACTGCACTAGTATTAAAGTGCAGTGTATTATGCGCTTCATGATTATTTCAACAGGCTATGTATTATTATGGCTCTAGTCTTTTAATATATAGTTTTTTAATTCTCATTATTTTTATAATTATATATTTGTAGCAAAAACAAATTATAGATTTTTCTTTACATTACAGTTATGTTCTAAATCTGCAGTCAGTTTGTCTAAAGGAAACTTGTAAACCTTGGGGTTAGTTGGGTCTATTCTATTAAATATTGATAAAGGAATTCCTACAAATAAAAAACAGATATTAAGGATCATAAATGTTCCTATTCTCTGTACCTGAGACATGGTTGTGTTATATAAGAAGCTGTCCATAGACGATATGCTTATTAACAACACATATATGTTCATGTATAAGGTGGAGACTATGACATCTCTGCAGGTCTAGATATTACATCTAGCCTGATTGTTATCAGTAATTAATATAAATATTATTTACCTGTCCTGTGATTCCTTTCTTGCATTTGACGGGGGTATAGGTCACTTTCACCTTCTCACCGGACATCAGTCACCTGTAAAAAGACACAGGTATGATAACATGTTCCTGATACATGCTACAGACGCTAATATATATAACACTCTAGGGCCAGAACTACTTATCTCAGGGATTATGAAACCGCATAAGAAAAAGGAACAAAAAAAAATGGAACACATTGGGATTTAGATGATAGGGATTTTTATTTGTATAGTAGTGCAGTGAACTACTCCTCCCATCATCCCAGGATGATGTTGACGCAGACTATTGACAGGTTTTTGGAGGGTTTGTTTTTGTAATGTTTGGGTTATGTCTTAATTTTCATTTATTTATTCATACATTTTAAGGGTAATATATGTTTTCTTTGGGGGAGGTGGCAGACAATTTTATAAATTATTACTGTGTATTTCTTTTTTCAAAAGCATTTCTGCCTTTCTACTGTTTTCTTTTTCTTTTTTTGTTGGTGGGGGAGGGGGGGTCAATAAATCATGTTATTACACTTTTATTTTATGGGTTGTTTTTTTCACCCATATTCCCATTAGAGGGCAACCTTTCACCAAAGATCTGATTATTTCTATAAAACACTCCACTACTATTGTGGTGCAGTGTATTATTCCTCTCAGCATTATTCTGACAGGCAGTGCATGGTTATGGCATTGTGAGGGATTTGTATGGGGTTATATAGTTTTTGGGGGAATTTTTATATATTTTTTCTATTTTCTTAATTTTATATTTCATACCAAATATGTTTTTTTAGGGATATTTTTGTAGAAGGTTTTTTTCTTTTTTAATTATTTTATTAACCTTCTTTTTCTTTTATTGTTTTTAATGGAAATATGTCACCAGTGTCACCTACACAAAAGTGGCGGTACTGACAGATAGTGCAGGTGACACTGGTGACAACGATACTTACCTTTTCCCGTTCAGTTGGGGGAATCTCCGGTGATCTTCTCTGTTAAGCTTCAGCTCTGGCCAGCTTGGTGCATGGGCGGAGCATAGGGACATCACCACTGCTGTTCTTTAGCAGCGGGACCAAGCAGGGAGTAGCAGCGGTGATGTCACTAAGCTCTGCCAATTGTTACGCCGAGCGCTCCGGGTCCCCGTTCCTCCCCGGAGCGCTCGCCTCATCTTCGTTGTTGCAGCGCCCCGGTCAGATCCACTGACCGGGTGCGCTGCGGTCCCGCCTTCAGCCGGGATGCGATTCGCGATGCGGATAGCGCCCGCTCGCGATGCGCACCCCGGCCCCCGTACCTGACTCGCTCTCCCTCGGTCCTGTCCCGGCGCGCGCGGCCCCGCTCCCTAGGGCGCGCGCGCGCCGGGTCTCTGCGATTTAAAGGGCCAGTGCACCAATGATGGTGCCTGGCCCAATCTTCCCAATTAGCTTAATTGGTTCCCACCTGTTCCCGGGCTATATCTAGTCTCCTCCCTTGCACTCCCTTGCCGGATCTTGTTGCACTTGTGCCTAGTGAAAGCGTTCCCTTGTCTGTTCCTAGTCCGTGTTCCTGACCTCCTGCCGTTGCCCCTGACTACGATCCTTGCCGCCTGCCCCCGACCTTCTGCTACGTCCGACCTTGCTTCTGCCTACTCCCTTGTACCGCGCCTATCTTCAGCATCTTCAGCAGCCAGACAGTAGATCCGGCCATGGATCCCGCTGAAGTTCCTCTGCCAGTTGTCGCTGACCTCACCACGGTGGCCGCCCAGCAAGCCCGACAGATCGCCCTTCTAACCCGTCAGCTGTCGGAAATGTCCACCATTTCGCACCAACTTCAGTCGCAACTTCTCCAGCAATCTTCTCCTCCGCCAGCTCCTGCACCTCCTCCGCAGCGAGTGGCCACTCCTAGCCTCCGCCTGTCCTTGCCGGACAAATTTAATGGGGACTCTAAGTATTGCCGTGGCTTTCTTTCGCAATGTTCCCAGCACTTGGAGATGATGTCGGACCAGTTTCCTACTGAAAGGTCTAAGGTGGCTTTCGTGTTCTGCCTTCTGTCTGGAAAAGCCCTGTCATGGGCCGCACCGCTCTGGGACCGCAATGACCCCGTCACTGCCTCTGTACACTCCTTCTTCTCGGAAATTCGAAGTGTCTTTGAGGAACCTGCCCGAGCTTCTTCAGCCGAGATTGCCCTGCTGAACCTGGCCCAGGGTGTTTCTTCCGTTGGCGAGTACGCCATTCAGTTCCGTGCTCTTGCTTACGAGTTGTCCTGGAATAGTGAGATTCTCTGCGCGACCTTTAAAAAAGGCCTATCCAGCAACATTAAAGATGTTCTGGCCGCACGAGAGACTCCTGCTGACCTACATGAACTCATTCATCTAGCCACTCGCATTGACATGCGTTCTTCCGGATGGCGTCTGGAGCTCCGCCTGGATATGGACTTTGTTCGCACGAAGCGTTTTTTCTCTCCGGCTCCTCTCTCCTCTGGTCCTCTGCAATCTGTTCCTGTGCTTCCCGCCGCGGAGGCTATGCAAGTTGACCGGTCTTGCTTGACACCTCAAGAGAGGACACGACGCCGCATGGAGAATCTTTGCCTGTACTATGCCGGTACCGAACACTTCCTGAAGGATTGTCCTATCCGTCCTCCCCGCCTGGAAAGACGTACGCTGACTCCGCACGAAGGTGACACAGTTCTTGATGTCAACTCTGCTTCTCCACGCCTTACTGTGCCTGTGCGGATATCTGCCTCTACCTTCTCCTTCTCTACTATGCTCTTCTTGGATTCCGGATCTGCAGGAAAATTTTTTTTGGCCTCTCTCATCAACAGGTTCTACGTTCCTGTGACCAGTCTCGCCAGACCCCTCTACATCTATTGTTTTTACAATAAAAGATTGGACTGTCTCGTACGTTTCCACACAGAACCCCTCCTAATTTGCATCGGACCTCATCACGGAAAAATTGAGTTTTTTTTCCTCAGGTTCTTTGGCCCCAAGAAGAAGGGGAGACCCAAGGGGGGGGGTACTGTTACGCCGAGCGCTCCGGGTCCCCGTTCCTCCCCGGAGCGCTCGCCTCATCTTCGTTGTTGCAGCGCCCCGGTCAGATCCACTGACCGGGTGCGCTGCGGTCCCGCCTTCAGCCGGGATGCGATTCGCGATGCGGATAGCGCCCGCTCGCGATGCGCACCCCGGCCCCCGTACCTGACTCGCTCTCCCTCGGTCCTGTCCCGGCGCGCGCGGCCCCGCTCCCTAGGGCGCGCGCGCGCCGGGTCTCTGCGATTTAAAGGGCCAGTGCACCAATGATGGTGCCTGGCCCAATCTTCCCAATTAGCTTAATTGGTTCCCACCTGTTCCCGGGCTATATCTAGTCTCCTCCCTTGCACTCCCTTGCCGGATCTTGTTGCACTTGTGCCTAGTGAAAGCGTTCCCTTGTCTGTTCCTAGTCCGTGTTCCTGACCTCCTGCCGTTGCCCCTGACTACGATCCTTGCCGCCTGCCCCCGACCTTCTGCTACGTCCGACCTTGCTTCTGCCTACTCCCTTGTACCGCGCCTATCTTCAGCATCTTCAGCAGCCAGAGAGGTGAGCCGTTGCTAGTGGATACGACCTGGTCACTACCGCCGCAGCAAGACCATCCCGCTTTGCGGCGGGCTCTGGTGAAAACCTGTAGTGGCTTAGAACCGGTCCACTAGCGCGGTCCTCGCCATCCCTCTCTGGCACAGAGGATCCACCTCCTACCAGCCGGGATCGTGACACCAATGCCCCTAGCCGCTGCTGCTCTCTGCTGGACTCGTAGCAGCAGTGACATTCCTAAGCTCCACTCGTGCCCCAAGCCGGGCCTAGAGCTGAAGCTTAACAGAGAAGATTACCGGAGATCCCCTCCACGGAACGGGACAAGGCAAGGACCGTTGTCATTAGTGTCACCTGCACTATATGTTGGTACCGACAGGTTAGTGCAGGTGACACTGGTGACAAATTTCCTTTAACTATTCCCATCAAGGGACTTTGATCAGCAATCTTTTGATAGCTATGTAATAATACACTGCACTAGTGTCTTAGGCTTCTTGTCATTATTCTAAAAGACAATGTATGGTTACAGTATTGTCAGAGGTTTTATTTCGGGTTTTTGGTTTTAAATTTTTTTTTCTTTTTTTAATGTTTTTTTTTAGGATGTTCTGTTTAAATATTTTTTTTAACTTTTTTTTCTTTATTTTTTGGTCTTTTTTAACAAATACGATGAGAGGCCTTTCCCCAGTGATCTTTTGATCACCCATATAATACATTGCAATAGTGTTATACTGCAGTGTATTATCGCTGTCAGCATTATGTTGACAGACGATTTTTAATTATAGCTTATGTGAGGGGAGAAATGGGTTATTTTTTTTATTCTTTTTTATATAAACATTTATTTTTTTGTAGGGGTTGGGGTGGGGTGAATTATTTTATAAATTGTTTATTTTTAACTTCATTTACATAGGATCCGGGCAGAATACATTGCCATCTATGATGACGGTAATGTACGCTTGGAACCTCCGGCAATAGTTATTCCGGCTGAAAATTCCTAGCTAGCCTTTACGTTTTTTTTACAAAGGGGACTTTTAACAGCGATCTTAAGATCGCTCATATAATACACTGCACTAGTATTAAAGTGCAGTGTATTATGCGCTTCATGATTATTTCAACAGGCTATGTATTATTATGGCTATAGTCTTTTAATATATAGTTTTTTAATTCTCATTATTTTTATAATTATATATTTGTAGCAAAAACAAATTATAGATTTTTCTTTACATTACAGTTATGTTCTAAATCTGCAGTCAGTTTGTCTAAAGGAAACTTGTAAACCTTGGGGTAAGTTGGGTCTGTTCTATTAAATATTGATAAAGGAATTCCTACAAATAAAAAACAGATATTAAGGATCATAAATGTTCCTATTCTCTGTACCTGAGACATGGTTGTGTTATATAAGAAGCTGTCCATAGACGATATGCTTATTAACAACACATATATGTTCATGTATAAGGTGGAGACTATGACATCTCTGCAGGTCTAGATATTACATCTAGCCTGATTGTTATCAGTAATTAATATAAATATTAATTACCTGTCCTGTGGTTCCTTTCTTGCAGTTGACGGGGGTATAGGTCACTTTCACCTTCTCACCGGACATCAGTCACCTGTAAAAAGACACAGGTATGATAACATGTTCCTGATACATGCTACAGACGCTAATATATATAACACTCTAGGGCCAGAACTACTTATCTCAGGGATTATGAAACCGCATAAGAAAAAGGAACAAAAAAAATGGAACACATTGGGATTTAGATGATAGGGATTTTTATTTCTATAGTAGTGCAGTGTACTACTCCTCCCATCATCCCAGGATGATGTTGACGCAGACTATTGACAGGTTTTTGGAGGGTTTGTTTTTGTAATGTTTGGGTTATGTCTTAATTTTCATTTATTTATTCATACATTTTAAGGGTAATATATGTTTTCTTTGGGGGAGGGGGCAGAAAATTTTATAAATTATTATTGTGTATTTCTTTTTTCAAAAGCATTTCTGCCTTTCTACTGTTTTCTTTTTCTTTTTTTGTTGGTGGGGGAGGGGGGGGTCAATAAATCATGTTATTACACTTTTATTTTATGGGTTGTTTTTTTCACCCATATTCCCATTAGAGGGCAACCTTTCACCAAAGATTTGATTATTTCTATAAAACACTGCACTACTATTGTGGTGCAGTGTATTATTCCTCTCAGCATTATTCTGACAGGCAGTGCATGGTTATGGCATTGTGAGGGATTTATATGGGGTTATATAGTTTTTGGGGGAATTTTTATATATTTTTTCTATTTTCTTAATTTTATATTTCATACCAAATATGTTTTTTTAGGGATATTTTTGTAGAAGTTTTTTTTCTTTTTTAATTATTTTATTAACCTTCTTTTTCTTTTATTGTTTTTAATGGAAATATGTCACCAGTGTCACCTACACAAAAGTGGCGGTACTGACAGATAGTGCAGGTGACACTGGTGACAACGGTACTTACCTTTTCCCGTTCAGTGGCGGGAATCTCCGGTGATCTTCTCTGTTAAGATTCAGCTCTGGCCAGCTTGGTGCATGGGCGGAGCATAGGGACATCACCACTGCTGTTCTTTAGCAGCGGGACCAAGCAGGGAGCAGTAGCGGTGATGTCACTAAGCTCTGCCAATGCCCCTAGCCGCTGCTGCTCTCTGCTGGACTCGTAGCAGCAGTGACATTCCTAAGCTCCACTCGTGCCCCAAGTCGGGCCTAGAGCTGAAGCTTAACAGAGAAGATTACCGGAGATCCCCTCCACGGAACGGGACAAGGCAAGGACCGTTGTCATTAGTGTCACCTGCACTATCTGTTGGTACCGACAGGTTAGTGCAGGTGACACTGGTGACAAATTTCCTTTAACTATTCCCATCAAGGGACTTTGAGCAGCAATCTTTCGATAGCTATGTAATAATACACTGCACTAGTGTCTTAGGCCTCTTGTCATTATTCTAAAAGACAATGTATGGTTACAGTATTGTCAGGGGTTTTATTTCGGGTTTTTGGTTTTTACATTTTTTTTCTTTTTTTAATATATTTTTTTTTTAGGGTGTTCTGTTTAAATTTTTTTTTTTTTAACTTTTTTTTCTTTATTTTTAATTTTTTGGTCTTTTTTTTAACAAATTCGATGAGAGGCCTTTCCCCAGTGATCTTGTGATCACCCATATATTACATTGCAATAGTGTTATAGTGCAGTGTATTATCGCTGTCAGCATTATGTTGACAGCCGATTTTTAATTATAGCTTATGTGAGGGGAGAAATGGGTTATTTATTTTTTTATTCTTTTTTATATAAACATTTATTTTTTTGTAGGGGTTGGGGTGGGGTGAATTATTTTATAAATTGTTTATTTTTAACTTCATTTACATAGGATCCGGGCAGAATACATTGCCATCTATGATGACGGTAATGTACGCTTGGAACCTCCGGCAATAGTTATTCCGGCTGAAAATTCCTAGCTAGCCTTTACGTTTTTTTTACAAAGGGGACTTTTAACAGCGATCTTAAGATCGCTCATATAATACACTGCACTAGTATTAAAGTGCAGTGTATTATGCGCTTCATGATTATTTCAACAGGCTATGTATTATTATGGCTCTAGTCTTTTAATATATAGTTTTTAATTCTCATTATTTTTATAATTATATATTTGTAGCAAAAACAAATTATAGATTTTTCTTTACATTACAGTTATGTTCTAAATCTGCAGTCAGTTTGTCTAAAGGAAACTTGTAAACCTTGGGGTTAGTTGGGTCTATTCTATTAAATATTGATAAAGGAATTCCTACAAATAAAAAACAGATATTAAGGATCATAAATGTTCCTATTCTCTGTACCTGAGACATGGTTGTGTTATATAAGAAGCTGTCCATAGACGATATGCTTATTAACAACACATATATGTTCATGTATAAGGTGGAGACTATGACATCTCTGCAGGTCTAGATATTACATCTAGCCTGATTGTTATCAGTAATTAATATAAATATTATTTACCTGTCCTGTGGTTCCTTTCTTGCAGTTGACGGGGGTATAGGTCACTTTCACCTTCTCACCGGACATCAGTCACCTGTAAAAAGACACAGGTATGATAACATGTTCCTGATACATGCTACAGACGCTAATATATATAACACTCTAGGGCCAGAACTACTTATCTCAGGGATTATGAAACCGCATAAGAAAAAGGAACAAAAAAAAATGGAACACATTGGGATTTAGATGATAGGGATTTTTATTTGTATAGTAGTGCAGTGAACTACTCCTCCCATCATCCCAGGATGATGTTGACGCAGACTATTGACAGGTTTTTGGAGGGTTTGTTTTTGCAATGTTTGGGTTATGTCTTAATTTTCATTTATTTATTCATACATTTTAAGGGTAATATATGTTTTCTTTGGGGGAGGTGGCAGACAATTTTATAAATTATTACTGTGTATTTCTTTTTTCAAAAGCATTTCTGCCTTTCTACTGTTTTCTTTTTCTTTTTCTGTTGGTGGGGGAGGGGGGGTCAATAAATCATGTTATTACACTTTTATTTTATGGGTTGTTTTTTTCACCCATATTCCCATTAGAGGGCAACCTTTCACCAAAGATCTGATTATTTCTATAAAACACTCCACTACTATTGTGGTGCAGTGTATTATTCCTCTCAGCATTATTCTGACAGGCAGTGCATGGTTATGGCATTGTGAGGGATTTGTATGGGGTTATATAGTTTTTGGGGGAATTTTTATATATTTTTTCTATTTTCTTAATTTTATATTTCATACCAAATATGTTTTTTTAGGGATATTTTTGTAGAAGGTTTTTTTCTTTTTTAATTATTTTATTAACCTTCTTTTTCTTTTATTGTTTTTAATGGAAATATGTCACCAGTGTCACCTACACAAAAGTGGCGGTACTGACAGATAGTGCAGGTGACACTGGTGACAACGATACTTACCTTTTCCCGTTCAGTTGGGGGAATCTCCGGTGATCTTCTCTGTTAAGCTTCAGCTCTGGCCAGCTTGGTGCATGGGCGGAGCATAGGGACATCACCACTGCTGTTCTTTAGCAGCGGGACCAAGCAGGGAGTAGCAGCGGTGATGTCACTAAGCTCTGCCAATGCCCCTAGCCGCTGCTGCTCTCTGCTGGACTCGTAGCAGCAGTGACATTCCTAAGCTCCACTCGTGCCCCAAGCCGGGCCTAGAGCTGAAGCTTAACAGAGAAGATTACCGGAGATCCCCTCCACGGAACGGGACAAGGCAAGGACCGTTGTCATTAGTGTCACCTGCACTATATGTTGGTACCGACAGGTTAGTGCAGGTGACACTGGTGACAAATTTCCTTTAACTATTCCCATCAAGGGACTTTGATCAGCAATCTTTTGATAGCTATGTAATAATACACTGCACTAGTGTCTTAGGCTTCTTGTCATTATTCTAAAAGACAATGTATGGTTACAGTATTGTCAGAGGTTTTATTTCGGGTTTTTGGTTTTTAAATTTTTTTTCTTTTTTTAATGTTTTTTTTTAGGATGTTCTGTTTAAATATTTTTTTTAACTTTTTTTTCTTTATTTTTAGGTCTTTTTGAACAAATACGATGAGAGGCCTTTCCCCAGTGATCTTTTGATCACCCATATAATACATTGCAATAGTGTTATACTGCAGTGTATTATCGCTGTCAGCATTATGTTGACAGACGATTTTTAATTATAGCTTATGTGAGGGGAGAAATGGGTTATTTTTTTTTTTAATTCTTTTTTATATAAACATTTATTTTTTTGTAGGGGTTGGGGTGGGGTGAATTATTTATAAATTGTTTATTTTTAACTTCATTTACATAGGATCCGGGCAGAATGCATTGCCATCTATGATGACGGTAATGTACGCTTGGAACCTCCGGCAATAGTTATTCCGGCTGAAAATTCCTAGCTAGCCTTTAAGTTTTTTTTTACAAAGGGGACTTTTAACAGCGATCTTAAGATCGCTCATATAATACACTGCACTAGTATTAAAGTGCAGTGTATTATGCGCTTCATGATTATTTCAACAGGCTATGTATTATTATGGCTCTAGTCTTTTAATATATAGTTTTTAATTCTCATTATTTTTATAATTATATATTTGTAGCAAAAACAAATTATAGATTTTTCTTTACATTACAGTTATGTTCTAAATCTGCAGTCAGTTTGTCTAAAGGAAACTTGTAAACCTTGGGGTTAGTTGGGTCTATTCTATTAAATATTGATAAAGGAATTCCTACAAATAAAAAACAGATATTAAGGATCATAAATGTTCCTATTCTCTGTACCTGAGACATGGTTGTGTTATATAAGAAGCTGTCCATAGACGATATGCTTATTAACAACACATATATGTTCATGTATAAGGTGGAGACTATGACATCTCTGCAGGTCTAGATATTACATCTAGCCTGATTGTTATCAGTAATTAATATAAATATTATTTACCTGTCCTGTGGTTCCTTTCTTGCAGTTGACGGGGGTATAGGTCACTTTCACCTTCTCACCGGACATCAGTCACCTGTAAAAAGACACAGGTATGATAACATGTTCCTGATACATGCTACAGACGCTAATATATATAACACTCTAGGGCCAGAACTACTTATCTCAGGGATTATGAAACCGCATAAGAAAAAGGAACAAAAAAAAATGGAACACATTGGGATTTAGATGATAGGGATTTTTATTTGTATAGTAGTGCAGTGAACTACTCCTCCCATCATCCCAGGATGATGTTGACGCAGACTATTGACAGGTTTTTGGAGGGTTTGTTTTTGTAATGTTTGGGTTATGTCTTAATTTTCATTTATTTATTCATACATTTTAAGGGTAATATATGTTTTCTTTGGGGGAGGTGGCAGACAATTTTATAAATTATTACTGTGTATTTCTTTTTTCAAAAGCATTTCTGCCTTTCTACTGTTTTCTTTTTCTTTTTCTGTTGGTGGGGGAGGGGGGGGGGGTCAATAAATCATGTTATTACACTTTTATTTTATGGGTTGTTTTTTTCACCCATATTCCCATTAGAGGGCAACCTTTCACCAAAGATCTGATTATTTCTATAAAACACTCCACTACTATTGTGGTGCAGTGTATTATTCCTCTCAGCATTATTCTGACAGGCAGTGCATGGTTATGGCATTGTGAGGGATTTGTATGGGGTTATATAGTTTTTGGGGGAATTTTTATATATTTTTTCTATTTTCTTAATTTTATATTTCATACCAAATATGTTTTTTTAGGGATATTTTTGTAGAAGGTTTTTTTCTTTTTTAATTATTTTATTAACCTTCTTTTTCTTTTATTGTTTTTAATGGAAATATGTCACCAGTGTCACCTACACAAAAGTGGCGGTACTGACAGATAGTGCAGGTGACACTGGTGACAACGATACTTACCTTTTCCCGTTCAGTTGGGGGAATCTCCGGTGATCTTCTCTGTTAAGCTTCAGCTCTGGCCAGCTTGGTGCATGGGCGGAGCATAGGGACATCACCACTGCTGTTCTTTAGCAGCGGGACCAAGCAGGGAGTAGCAGCGGTGATGTCACTAAGCTCTGCCAATGCCCCTAGCCGCTGCTGCTCTCTGCTGGACTCGTAGCAGCAGTGACATTCCTAAGCTCCACTCGTGCCCCAAGCCGGGCCTAGAGCTGAAGCTTAACAGAGAAGATTACCGGAGATCCCCTCCACGGAACGGGACAAGGCAAGGACCGTTGTCATTAGTGTCACCTGCACTATATGTTGGTACCGACAGGTTAGTGCAGGTGACACTGGTGACAAATTTCCTTTAACTATTCCCATCAAGGGACTTTGATCAGCAATCTTTTGATAGCTATGTAATAATACACTGCACTAGTGTCTTAGGCTTCTTGTCATTATTCTAAAAGACAATGTATGGTTACAGTATTGTCAGAGGTTTTATTTCGGGTTTTTGGTTTTTACATCTTTTTTCTTTTTTTAATGTTTTTTTTTAGGATGTTCTGTTTAAATATTTTTTTTAACTTTTTTTTCTTTATTTTTTGGTCTTTTTTAACAAATACGATGAGAGGCCTTTCCCCAGTGATCTTTTGATCACCCATATAATACATTGCAATAGTGTTATACTGCAGTGTATTATCGCTGTCAGCATTATGTTGACAGACGATTTTTAATTATAGCTTATGTGAGGGGAGAAATGGGTTATTTTTTTTTTTAATTCTTTTTTATATAAACATTTATTTTTTTGTAGGGGTTGGGGTGGGGTGAATTATTTATAAATTGTTTATTTTTAACTTCATTTACATAGGATCCGGGCAGAATGCATTGCCATCTATGATGACGGTAATGTACGCTTGGAACCTCCGGCAATAGTTATTCCGGCTGAAAATTCCTAGCTAGCCTTTAAGTTTTTTTTTACAAAGGGGACTTTTAACAGCGCTCTTAAGATCGCTCATATAATACACTGCACTAGTATTAAAGTGCAGTGTATTATGCGCTTCATGATTATTTCAACAGGCTATGTATTATTATGGCTATAGTCTTTTAATATATAGTTTTTTTAATTTTCATTATTTTTATAATTATATATTTGTAGCAAAAACAAATTATAGATTTTTCTTTACATTACAGTTATGTTCTAAATGTGCAGTCAGTTTGTCTAAAGGAAACTTGTAAACCTTGGGGTAAGTTGGGTCTATTCTATTAAATATTGATAAAGGAATTCCTACAAATAAAAAACAGATATTAAGGATCATGAATGTTCCTATTCTCTGTACCTGAGACATGGTTGTGTTATATAAGAAGCTGTCCATAGACAATATGCTTATTAACAACACATATATGTTCATGTATAAGGTGGAGACTATGACATCTCTGCAGGTCTAGATATTACATCTAGCCTGATTGTTATCAGTAATTAATATAAATATTAATTACCTGTCCTGTGGTTCCTTTCTTGCAGTTGACGGGGGTATAGGTCACTTTCACCTTCTCACCGGACATCAGTCACCTGTAAAAAGACACAGGTATGATAACATGTTCCTGATACATGCTACAGACGCTAATATATATAACACTAGAGGGCCAGAACTACTTATCTCAGGGATTATGAAACCGCATAAGAAAAAGGAACAAAAAAAAATGGAACACTGTCACGATGCCGGCTGGCAGGTAGTGGATCCTCTGTGTCAGAGAGGGATGGCGAGGACCGCGCTAGTGGACCGGTTCTAAGCCACTACTGGTTTTCACCAGAGCCCGCCGCAAAGCGGGATGGTCTTGCTGCGGCGGTAGTGACCAGGTCGTATCCACTAGCAACGGGTCACCTCTCTGACTGCTGAAGATAGGCGAGGTACAAGGGAGTAGGCAGAAGCAAAGTCGGACGAAGCAGAAGGTCGGGGGCAGGCGGCAAGTTTCGTAGTCAGGGGAGATAGCAGAAGTTCTGGTACACAGGCTTTAAACACACAAAACGCTTTCACTAGGCACAAGGGCAACAAGATCCGGCAAGGAAGTGCATGGGAGGAGGTTAGATATAGTCAGGGACCAGGTGGAAGCCAATTAAGCTAATTGGGCCAGGCACCAATCATTGGTGCACTGGCCCTTTAAGTCTCAGGGAGCTGGCGCGCGCGCGCCCTAGAGAGCGGAGCCGCGCGCGCCAGCACATGACAGCAGGGGACGGGAACGGGTAAGTGACCTGGGATGCGATTCGCGAGCGGGCGCGTCCCGCTGTGCGAATCGCATCCCCAACGGCCATGACAGAGCAGCGCTCCCGGTCAGCGGGACTGACCGGGGAGCTGCAGGGAGAAAGACGCCGTGAGCGCTCCGGGGAGGAGCGGGGGCCCGGAGCGCTAGGCGTAACAGTACCCCCCCCCTTAGGTCTCCCCTTCTCTTTGTCCGGTAACTGCCTCCCCTGGGATGAGGACACCGGGAAAGGATGGAGGGATTCCTCAACGGCAGGCAGAACAGCAGGAGTAGGAATGGGGAGAGAGGGCAGAGGGCGAGACCTGGCACGGGGCAGTGTGACACCAGGACGAGGGCCATGAGGGGACACAGAGGCTTGCCTGATGGGACTGGGAGGGGGGGAGAGGCATTTCCTGTGGCAGGCAGAGTCCTTAATGACCTTAGGGGGACCGGATACAGGAGGAACCACAGGGTCACGGCAGGGAGTACTGGGAACCGGTTGAAGGCAGTCCTTGGAACAAGAGGGACCCCAACTCTTGATCTCCCCAGTGGACCAATCCAGGGTTGGGGAATGGTGTTGAAGCCAGGGTAGTCCAAGGAGAACTTCAGAAGTGCAATTAGGAAGGACAAAAAATACAATTTCCTCGTGATGAGGTCCGATGCACATTAGGAGGGGTTCCGTGCGGTAACGCACGGTGCAATCCAACCTGGCTCCGTTGACCACGGAAATGTGGAGTGGCTTGGCAAGACGGGTCACCGGAATGCGGAATTTATTCACTAAGGACTCCCGAATAAAATTCCCAGAAGCTCCAGAGTCCAGGCAGGCCACGGCTGAGAGGGGAGAGCTGGCTGAAGTAGAAATCCGAACAGGCACCGTGAGACGTGGAGAAGCCGACTTAGCATCAAGAGACGCCACACCCACGAGAGCTGGGTGCGAGCGTGCGTTTCCCAGACGTGGAGGACGGATTGGGCAATCCACCAAAAAATGTTCAGTACTGGCACAGTACAGACAAAGATTCTCTTCCTTACGGCGATTCCTCTCTTCCAGGGTCAGGCGAGACCGATCCACTTGCATGGCCTCCTCGGCGGGAGGCCTAGGCGCAGATTGCAGTGGAGACTGTGGGAGAGGTGTCCAGAGATCTAAGTCTTTTTCCTGGCGGAGTTCTTGATGCCTCTCAGAAAAACGCATGTCAATGCGAGTGGCTAGATGAATGAGTTCATGCAGGTTAGCAGGAGTCTCTCGTGCGGCCAGAACATCTTTAATGTTGCTGGATAGGCCTTTTTTAAAGGTCGCGCAGAGAGCCTCATTATTCCAGGATAGTTCAGAAGCAAGAGTACGGAATTGTATGGCGTACTCGCCAACGGAAGAATTACCCTGGACCAGGTTCAGCAGGGCAGTCTCAGCAGAAGAGGCTCGGGCAGGTTCCTCAAAGACACTTCGAATTTCCGAGAAGAAGGAGTGTACAGAGGCAGTGACGGGGTCATTGCGGTCCCAGAGCGGTGTGGCCCATGACAGAGCTTTTCCAGACAGAAGGCTGACTACGAAAGCCACCTTAGACCTTTCAGTAGGAAACTGGTCCGACATCATCTCCAAGTGCAGAGAACATTGCGAAAGGAAGCCACGGCAAAACTTAGAGTCCCCATTAAATTTGTCCGGCAAGGACAGGCGGAGGCTAGGAGTGGCCACTCGCTGCGGAAGGGGTGCAGGAGCTGGCGGAGGAGATGATTGCTGCTGAAGTTGCGACACAATGGTGAATACTTCCGACAGCTGGTGGGTTAGATGGGCGATCTGTCGGGATTGCTGGGCGACCACCGTGGTGATATCAGAGATGTAAGGCAGAGGGACGTCAGCGGGATCCATGGCCGGATCTACTGTCACGATGCCGGCTGGCAGGTAGTGGATCCTCTGTGTCAGAGAGGGATGGCGAGGACCGCGCTAGTGGACCGGTTCTAAGCCACTACTGGTTTTCACCAGAGCCCGCCGCAAAGCGGGATGGTCTTGCTGCGGCGGTAGTGACCAGGTCGTATCCACTAGCAACGGGTCACCTCTCTGACTGCTGAAGATAGGCGAGGTACAAGGGAGTAGGCAGAAGCAAAGTCGGACGAAGCAGAAGGTCGGGGGCAGGCGGCAAGGTTCGTAGTCAGGGGAGATAGCAGAAGTTCTGGTACACAGGCTTTAAACACACAAAACGCTTTCACTAGGCACAAGGGCAACAAGATCCGGCAAGGAAGTGCATGGGAGGAGGTTAGATATAGTCAGGGACCAGGTGGAAGCCAATTAAGCTAATTGGGCCAGGCACCAATCATTGGTGCACTGGCCCTTTAAGTCTCAGGGAGCTGGCGCGCGCGCGCCCTAGAGAGCGGAGCCGCGCACGCCAGCACATGACAGCAGGGGACGGGAACGGGTAAGTGACCTGGGATGCGATTCGCGAGCGGGCGCGTCCCGCTGTGCGAATCGCATCCCCAACGGCCATGACAGAGCAGCGCTCCCGGTCAGCGGGACTGACCGGGGAGCTGCAGGGAGAAAGACGCCGTGAGCGCTCCGGGGAGGAGCGGGGGCCCGGAGCGCTAGGCGTAACAAACACACTGGGATTTAGATGATAGGGATTTTTATTTCTATAGTAGTGCAGTGAACTACTCCTCCCATCATCCCAGGATGATGTTGACGCAGACTATTGACAGGTTTTTGAAGGGTTTGTTTTTGTAATGTTTGGGTTATGTCTTAATTTTCATTTATTTATTCATACATTTTAAGGGTAATATATGTTTTCTTTGGGGGAGGGGGCAGACAATTTTATAAATTATTACTGTGTATTTCTTTTTTCAAAAGCATTTCTGCCTTTCTACTGTTTTCTTTTTCTTTTTTTGTTGGTTGGGGAGGGGGGGTCAATAAATCATGTTATTACACTTTTATTTTATGGGTTGTTTTTTTCACCCATATTCCCATTAGAGGGCAACCTTTCACCAAAGATCTGATTATTTCTATAAAACACTCCACTACTATTGTGGTGCAGTGTATTATTCCTCTCAGCATTATTCTGACAGGCAGTGCACGGTTATGGCATTGTGAGGGATTTGTATGGGGTTATATAGTTTTTGGGGGAATTTTTATATATTTTTTCTATTTTCTTAATTTTATATTTCATACCAAATATGTTTTTTTAGGGATATTTTTGTAGAAGGTTTTTTTCTTTTTTAATTATTTTATTAACCTTCTTTTTCTTTTATTGTTTTTAATGGAAATATGTCACCAGTGTCACCTACACAAAAGTGGCGGTACTGACAGATAGTGCAGGTGACACTGGTGACAACGGTACTTACCTTTTCCCGTTCAGTGGCGGGAATCTCCGGTGATCTTCTCTGTTAAGCTTCAGCTCTGGCCAGCTTGGTGCATGGGCGGAGCATAGGGACATCACCACTGCTGTTCTTTAGCAGCGGGACCAAGCAGGGAGCAGTAGCGGTGATGTCACTAAGCTCTGCCAATGCCCCTAGCCGCTGCTGCTCTCTGCAGGACTCGTAGCAGCAGTGACATTCCTAAGCTCCACTCGTGCCCCAAGTCGGGCCTAGAGCTGAAGCTTAACAGAGAAGATTACCGGAGATCCCCTCCACGGAACGGGACAAGGCAAGGACCGTTGTCATTTGTGTCACCTGCACTATCTGTTGGTACCGACAGGTTAGTGCAGGTGACACTGGTGACAAATTTCCTTTAACTATTCCCATCAAGGGACTTTGAGCAGCAATCTTTCGATAGCTATGTAATAATACACTGCACTAGTGTCTTAGGCCTCTTGTCATTATTCTAAAAGACAATGTATGGTTACAGTATTGTCAGGGGTTTTATTTCGGGTTTTTGGTTTTTACATTTTTTTTCTTTTTTTAATATATTTTTTTTTTAGGGTGTTCTGTTTAAATATTTTTTTTTAAACTTTTTTTTCTTTATTTTTAATTTTTTGGTCTTTTTTTTAACAAATTCGATGAGAGGCCTTTCCCCAGTGATCTTGTGATCACCCATATATTACATTGCAATAGTGTTATAGTGCAGTGTATTATCGCTGTCAGCATTATGTTGACAGCCGATTTTTAATTATAGCTTATGTGAGGGGAGAAATGGGTTATTTATTTTTTTATTCTTTTTTATATAAACATTAATTTTTTTGTAGGGGTTGGGGTGGGGTGAATTATTTTATAAATTGTTTATTTTTAACTTCATTTACATAGGATCCGGGCAGAATACATTGCCATCTATGATGACGGTAATGTACGCTTGGAACCTCCGGCAATAGTTATTCCGGCTGAAAATTCCTAGCTAGCCTTTACGTTTTTTTTACAAAGGGGACTTTTAACAGCGATCTTAAGATCGCTCATATAATACACTGCACTAGTATTAAAGTGCAGTGTATTATGCGCTTCATGATTATTTCAACAGGCTATGTATTATTATGGCTCTAGTCTTTTAATATATAGTTTTTTAATTCTCATTATTTTTATAATTATATATTTGTAGCAAAAACAAATTATAGATTTTTCTTTACATTACAGTTATGTTCTAAATCTGCAGTCAGTTTGTCTAAAGGAAACTTGTAAACCTTGGGGTTAGTTGGGTCTATTCTATTAAATATTGATAAAGGAATTCCTACAAATAAAAAACAGATATTAAGGATCATAAATGTTCCTATTCTCTGTACCTGAGACATGGTTGTGTTATATAAGAAGCTGTCCATAGACGATATGCTTATTAACAACACATATATGTTCATGTATAAGGTGGAGACTATGACATCTCTGCAGGTCTAGATATTACATCTAGCCTGATTGTTATCAGTAATTAATATAAATATTATTTACCTGTCCTGTGGTTCCTTTCTTGCAGTTGACGGGGGTATAGGTCACTTTCACCTTCTCACCGGACATCAGTCACCTGTAAAAAGACACAGGTATGATAACATGTTCCTGATACATGCTACAGACGCTAATATATATAACACTCTAGGGCCAGAACTACTTATCTCAGGGATTATGAAACCGCATAAGAAAAAGGAACAAAAAAAAATGGAACACATTGGGATTTAGATGATAGGGATTTTTATTTGTATAGTAGTGCAGTGAACTACTCCTCCCATCATCCCAGGATGATGTTGACGCAGACTATTGACAGGTTTTTGGAGGGTTTGTTTTTGTAATGTTTGGGTTATGTCTTAATTTTCATTTATTTATTCATACATTTTAAGGGTAATATATGTTTTCTTTGGGGGAGGTGGCAGACAATTTTATAAATTATTACTGTGTATTTCTTTTTTCAAAAGCATTTCTGCCTTTCTACTGTTTTCTTTTTCTTTTTTTGTTGGTGGGGGAGGGGGGGTCAATAAATCATGTTATTACACTTTTATTTTATGGGTTGTTTTTTTCACCCATATTCCCATTAGAGGGCAACCTTTCACCAAAGATCTGATTATTTCTATAAAACACTCCACTACTATTGTGGTGCAGTGTATTATTCCTCTCAGCATTATTCTGACAGGCAGTGCATGGTTATGGCATTGTGAGGGATTTGTATGGGGTTATATAGTTTTTGGGGGAATTTTTATATATTTTTTCTATTTTCTTAATTTTATATTTCATACCAAATATGTTTTTTTAGGGATATTTTTGTAGAAGGTTTTTTTCTTTTTTAATTATTTTATTAACCTTCTTTTTCTTTTATTGTTTTTAATGGAAATATGTCACCAGTGTCACCTACACAAAAGTGGCGGTACTGACAGATAGTGCAGGTGACACTGGTGACAACGATACTTACCTTTTCCCGTTCAGTTGGGGGAATCTCCGGTGATCTTCTCTGTTAAGCTTCAGCTCTGGCCAGCTTGGTGCATGGGCGGAGCATAGGGACATCACCACTGCTGTTCTTTAGCAGCGGGACCAAGCAGGGAGTAGCAGCGGTGATGTCACTAAGCTCTGCCAATGCCCCTAGCCGCTGCTTCTCTCTGCTTGACTCGTAGCAGCAGTGACATTCCTAAGCTCCACTCGTGCCCCAAGCCGGGCCTAGAGCTGAAGCTTAACAGAGAAGATTACCGGAGATCCCCTCCACGGAACGGGACAAGGCAAGGACCGTTGTCATTAGTGTCACCTGCACTATATGTTGGTACCGACAGGTTAGTGCAGGTGACACTGGTGACAAATTTCCTTTAACTATTCCCATCAAGGGACTTTGATCAGCAATCTTTTGATAGCTATGTAATAATACACTGCACTAGTGTCTTAGGCTTCTTGTCATTATTCTAAAAGACAATGTATGGTTACAGTATTGTCAGAGGTTTTATTTCGGGTTTTTGGTTTTTACATTTTTTTTCTTTTTTTTATGTTTTTTTTTAGGATGTTCTGTTTAAATATTTTTTTTAACTTTTTTTTCTTTATTTTTTGGTCTTTTTTAACAAATACGATGAGAGGCCTTTCCCCAGTGATCTTTTGATCACCCATATAATACATTGCAATAGTGTTATACTGCAGTGTATTATCGCTGTCAGCATTATGTTGACAGACGATTTTTAATTATAGCTTATGTGAGGGGAGAAATGGGTTATTTTTTTTTTTTATTCTTTTTTATATAAACATTTATTTTTTTGTAGGGGTTGGGGTGGGGTGAATTATTTATAAATTGTTTATTTTTAACTTCATTTACATAGGATCCGGGCAGAATGCATTGCCATCTATGATGACGGTAATGTACGCTTGGAACCTCCGGCAATAGTTATTCCGGCTGAAAATTCCTAGCTAGCCTTTAAGTTTTTTTTTACAAAGGGGACTTTTAACAGCGCTCTTAAGATCGCTCATATAATACACTGCACTAGTATTAAAGTGCAGTGTATTATGCGCTTCATGATTATTTCAACAGGCTATGTATTATTATGGCTATAGTCTTTTAATATATAGTTTTTTTAATTTTCATTATTTTTATAATTATATATTTGTAGCAAAAACAAATTATAGATTTTTCTTTACATTACAGTTATGTTCTAAATGTGCAGTCAGTTTGTATAAAGGAAACTTGTAAACCTTGGGGTAAGTTGGGTCTATTCTATTAAATATTGATAAAGGAATTCCTACAAATAAAAAACAGATATTAAGGATCATGAATGTTCCTATTCTCTGTACCTGAGACATGGTTGTGTTATATAAGAAGCTGTCCATAGACAATATGCTTATTAACAACACATATATGTTCATGTATAAGGTGGAGACTATGACATCTCTGCAGGTCTAGATATTACATCTAGCCTGATTGTTATCAGTAATTAATATAAATATTAATTACCTGTCCTGTGGTTCCTTTCTTGCAGTTGACGGGGGGTATAGGTCACTTTCACCTTCTCACCGGACATCAGTCACCTGTAAAAAGACACAGGTATGATAACATGTTCCTGATACATGCTACAGACGCTAATATATATAACACTAGAGGGCCAGAACTACTTATCTCAGGGATTATGAAACCGCATAAGAAAAAGGAACAAAAAAAAATGGAACACATTGGGATTTAGATGATAGGGATTTTTATTTCTATAGTAGTGCAGTGAACTACTCCTCCCATCATCCCAGGATGATGTTGACGCAGACTATTGACAGGTTTTTGGAGGGTTTGTTTTTGTAATGTTTGGGTTATGTCTTAATTTTCATTTATTTATTCATACATTTTAAGGGTAATATATGTTTTCTTTGGGGGAGGGGGCAGACAATTTTATAAATTATTACTGTGTATTTCTTTTTTCAAAAGCATTTCTGCCTTTCTACTGTTTTCTTTTTCTTTTTTTGTTGGTTGGGGAGGGGGGGTCAATAAATCATGTTATTACACTTTTATTTTATGGGTTGTTTTTTTCACCCATATTCCCATTAGAGGGCAACCTTTCACCAAAGATCTGATTATTTCTATAAAACACTCCACTACTATTGTGGTGCAGTGTATTATTCCTCTCAGCATTATTCTGACAGGCAGTGCACGGTTATGGCATTGTGAGGGATTTGTATGGGGTTATATAGTTTTTGGGGGAATTTTTATATATTTTTTCTATTTTCTTAATTTTATATTTCATACCAAATATGTTTTTTTAGGGATATTTTTGTAGAAGGTTTTTTTCTTTTTTAATTATTTTATTAACCTTCTTTTTCTTTTATTGTTTTTAATGGAAATATGTCACCAGTGTCACCTACACAAAAGTGGCGGTACTGACAGATAGTGCAGGTGACACTGGTGACAACGGTACTTACCTTTTCCCGTTCAGTGGCGGGAATCTCCGGTGATCTTCTCTGTTAAGCTTCAGCTCTGGCCAGCTTGGTGCATGGGCGGAGCATAGGGACATCACCACTGCTGTTCTTTAGCAGCGGGACCAAGCAGGGAGCAGTAGCGGTGATGTCACTAAGCTCTGCCAATGCCCCTAGCCGCTGCTGCTCTCTGCTGGACTCGTAGCAGCAGTGACATTCCTAAGCTCCACTCGTGCCCCAAGTCGGGCCTAGAGCTGAAGCTTAACAGAGAAGATTACCGGAGATCCCCTCCACGGAACGGGACAAGGCAAGGACCGTTGTCATTTGTGTCACCTGCACTATCTGTTGGTACCGACAGGTTAGTGCAGGTGACACTGGTGACAAATTTCCTTTAACTATTCCCATCAAGGGACTTTGAGCAGCAATCTTTCGATAGCTATGTAATAATACACTGCACTAGTGTCTTAGGCCTCTTGTCATTATTCTAAAAGACAATGTATGGTTACAGTATTGTCAGGGGTTTTATTTCGGGTTTTTGGTTTTTACATTTTTTTTCTTTTTTTAATATATTTTTTTTTTAGGGTGTTCTGTTTAAATATTTTTTTTTAAACTTTTTTTTCTTTATTTTTAATTTTTTGGTCTTTTTTTTAACAAATTCGATGAGAGGCCTTTCCCCAGTGATCTTGTGATCACCCATATATTACATTGCAATAGTGTTATAGTGCAGTGTATTATCGCTGTCAGCATTATGTTGACAGCCGATTTTTAATTATAGCTTATGTGAGGGGAGAAATGGGTTATTTATTTTTTTATTCTTTTTTATATAAACATTTATTTTTTTGTAGGGGTTGGGGTGGGGTGAATTATTTTATAAATTGTTTATTTTTAACTTCATTTACATAGGATCCGGGCAGAATACATTGCCATCTATGATGACGGTAATGTACGCTTGGAACCTCCGGCAATAGTTATTCCGGCTGAAAATTCCTAGCTAGCCTTTACGTTTTTTTTACAAAGGGGACTTTTAACAGCGATCTTAAGATCGCTCATATAATACACTGCACTAGTATTAAAGTGCAGTGTATTATGCGCTTCATGATTATTTCAACAGGCTATGTATTATTATGGCTCTAGTCTTTTAATATATAGTTTTTTAATTCTCATTATTTTTATAATTATATATTTGTAGCAAAAACAAATTATAGATTTTTCTTTACATTACAGTTATGTTCTAAATCTGCAGTCAGTTTGTCTAAAGGAAACTTGTAAACCTTGGGGTTAGTTGGGTCTATTCTATTAAATATTGATAAAGGAATTCCTACAAATAAAAAACAGATATTAAGGATCATAAATGTTCCTATTCTCTGTACCTGAGACATGGTTGTGTTATATAAGAAGCTGTCCATAGACGATATGCTTATTAACAACACATATATGTTCATGTATAAGGTGGAGACTATGACATCTCTGCAGGTCTAGATATTACATCTAGCCTGATTGTTATCAGTAATTAATATAAATATTATTTACCTGTCCTGTGGTTCCTTTCTTGCAGTTGACGGGGGTATAGGTCACTTTCACCTTCTCACCGGACATCAGTCACCTGTAAAAAGACACAGGTATGATAACATGTTCCTGATACATGCTACAGACGCTAATATATATAACACTCTAGGGCCAGAACTACTTATCTCAGGGATTATGAAACCGCATAAGAAAAAGGAACAAAAAAAAATGGAACACATTGGGATTTAGATGATAGGGATTTTTATTTGTATAGTAGTGCAGTGAACTACTCCTCCCATCATCCCAGGATGATGTTGACGCAGACTATTGACAGGTTTTTGGAGGGTTTGTTTTTGTAATGTTTGGGTTATGTCTTAATTTTCATTTATTTATTCATACATTTTAAGGGTAATATATGTTTTCTTTGGGGGAGGTGGCAGACAATTTTATAAATTATTACTGTGTATTTCTTTTTTCAAAAGCATTTCTGCCTTTCTACTGTTTTCTTTTTCTTTTTTTGTTGGTGGGGGAGGGGGGGTCAATAAATCATGTTATTACACTTTTATTTTATGGGTTGTTTTTTTCACCCATATTCCCATTAGAGGGCAACCTTTCACCAAAGATCTGATTATTTCTATAAAACACTCCACTACTATTGTGGTGCAGTGTATTATTCCTCTCAGCATTATTCTGACAGGCAGTGCATGGTTATGGCATTGTGAGGGATTTGTATGGGGTTATATAGTTTTTGGGGGAATTTTTATATATTTTTTCTATTTTCTTAATTTTATATTTCATACCAAATATGTTTTTTTAGGGATATTTTTGTAGAAGGTTTTTTTCTTTTTTAATTATTTTATTAACCTTCTTTTTCTTTTATTGTTTTTAATGGAAATATGTCACCAGTGTCACCTACACAAAAGTGGCGGTACTGACAGATAGTGCAGGTGACACTGGTGACAACGATACTTACCTTTTCCCGTTCAGTTGGGGGAATCTCCGGTGATCTTCTCTGTTAAGCTTCAGCTCTGGCCAGCTTGGTGCATGGGCGGAGCATAGGGACATCACCACTGCTGTTCTTTAGCAGCGGGACCAAGCAGGGAGTAGCAGCGGTGATGTCACTAAGCTCTGCCAATGCCCCTAGCCGCTGCTTCTCTCTGCTTGACTCGTAGCAGCAGTGACATTCCTAAGCTCCACTCGTGCCCCAAGCCGGGCCTAGAGCTGAAGCTTAACAGAGAAGATTACCGGAGATCCCCTCCACGGAACGGGACAAGGCAAGGACCGTTGTCATTAGTGTCACCTGCACTATATGTTGGTACCGACAGGTTAGTGCAGGTGACACTGGTGACAAATTTCCTTTAACTATTCCCATCAAGGGACTTTGATCAGCAATCTTTTGATAGCTATGTAATAATACACTGCACTAGTGTCTTAGGCTTCTTGTCATTATTCTAAAAGACAATGTATGGTTACAGTATTGTCAGAGGTTTTATTTCGGGTTTTTGGTTTTTACATTTTTTTTCTTTTTTTTATGTTTTTTTTTAGGATGTTCTGTTTAAATATTTTTTTTAACTTTTTTTTCTTTATTTTTTGGTCTTTTTTAACAAATACGATGAGAGGCCTTTCCCCAGTGATCTTTTGATCACCCATATAATACATTGCAATAGTGTTATACTGCAGTGTATTATCGCTGTCAGCATTATGTTGACAGACGATTTTTAATTATAGCTTATGTGAGGGGAGAAATGGGTTATTTTTTTTTTTTATTCTTTTTTATATAAACATTTATTTTTTTGTAGGGGTTGGGGTGGGGTGAATTATTTATAAATTGTTTATTTTTAACTTCATTTACATAGGATCCGGGCAGAATGCATTGCCATCTATGATGACGGTAATGTACGCTTGGAACCTCCGGCAATAGTTATTCCGGCTGAAAATTCCTAGCTAGCCTTTAAGTTTTTTTTTACAAAGGGGACTTTTAACAGCGCTCTTAAGATCGCTCATATAATACACTGCACTAGTATTAAAGTGCAGTGTATTATGCGCTTCATGATTATTTCAACAGGCTATGTATTATTATGGCTATAGTCTTTTAATATATAGTTTTTTTAATTTTCATTATTTTTATAATTATATATTTGTAGCAAAAACAAATTATAGATTTTTCTTTACATTACAGTTATGTTCTAAATGTGCAGTCAGTTTGTATAAAGGAAACTTGTAAACCTTGGGGTAAGTTGGGTCTATTCTATTAAATATTGATAAAGGAATTCCTACAAATAAAAAACAGATATTAAGGATCATGAATGTTCCTATTCTCTGTACCTGAGACATGGTTGTGTTATATAAGAAGCTGTCCATAGACAATATGCTTATTAACAACACATATATGTTCATGTATAAGGTGGAGACTATGACATCTCTGCAGGTCTAGATATTACATCTAGCCTGATTGTTATCAGTAATTAATATAAATATTAATTACCTGTCCTGTGGTTCCTTTCTTGCAGTTGACGGGGGGTATAGGTCACTTTCACCTTCTCACCGGACATCAGTCACCTGTAAAAAGACACAGGTATGATAACATGTTCCTGATACATGCTACAGACGCTAATATATATAACACTAGAGGGCCAGAACTACTTATCTCAGGGATTATGAAACCGCATAAGAAAAAGGAACAAAAAAAAATGGAACACATTGGGATTTAGATGATAGGGATTTTTATTTCTATAGTAGTGCAGTGAACTACTCCTCCCATCATCCCAGGATGATGTTGACGCAGACTATTGACAGGTTTTTGGAGGGTTTGTTTTTGTAATGTTTGGGTTATGTCTTAATTTTCATTTATTTATTCATACATTTTAAGGGTAATATATGTTTTCTTTGGGGGAGGGGGCAGACAATTTTATAAATTATTACTGTGTATTTCTTTTTTCAAAAGCATTTCTGCCTTTCTACTGTTTTCTTTTTCTTTTTTTGTTGGTTGGGGAGGGGGGGTCAATAAATCATGTTATTACACTTTTATTTTATGGGTTGTTTTTTTCACCCATATTCCCATTAGAGGGCAACCTTTCACCAAAGATCTGATTATTTCTATAAAACACTCCACTACTATTGTGGTGCAGTGTATTATTCCTCTCAGCATTATTCTGACAGGCAGTGCACGGTTATGGCATTGTGAGGGATTTGTATGGGGTTATATAGTTTTTGGGGGAATTTTTATATATTTTTTCTATTTTCTTAATTTTATATTTCATACCAAATATGTTTTTTTAGGGATATTTTTGTAGAAGGTTTTTTTCTTTTTTAATTATTTTATTAACCTTCTTTTTCTTTTATTGTTTTTAATGGAAATATGTCACCAGTGTCACCTACACAAAAGTGGCGGTACTGACAGATAGTGCAGGTGACACTGGTGACAACGGTACTTACCTTTTCCCGTTCAGTGGCGGGAATCTCCGGTGATCTTCTCTGTTAAGCTTCAGCTCTGGCCAGCTTGGTGCATGGGCGGAGCATAGGGACATCACCACTGCTGTTCTTTAGCAGCGGGACCAAGCAGGGAGCAGTAGCGGTGATGTCACTAAGCTCTGCCAATGCCCCTAGCCGCTGCTGCTCTCTGCTGGACTCGTAGCAGCAGTGACATTCCTAAGCTCCACTCGTGCCCCAAGTCGGGCCTAGAGCTGAAGCTTAACAGAGAAGATTACCGGAGATCCCCTCCACGGAACGGGACAAGGCAAGGACCGTTGTCATTTGTGTCACCTGCACTATCTGTTGGTACCGACAGGTTAGTGCAGGTGACACTGGTGACAAATTTCCTTTAACTATTCCCATCAAGGGACTTTGAGCAGCAATCTTTCGATAGCTATGTAATAATACACTGCACTAGTGTCTTAGGCCTCTTGTCATTATTCTAAAAGACAATGTATGGTTACAGTATTGTCAGGGGTTTTATTTCGGGTTTTTGGTTTTTACATTTTTTTTCTTTTTTTAATATATTTTTTTTTTAGGGTGTTCTGTTTAAATATTTTTTTTTAAACTTTTTTTTCTTTATTTTTAATTTTTTGGTCTTTTTTTTAACAAATTCGATGAGAGGCCTTTCCCCAGTGATCTTGTGATCACCCATATATTACATTGCAATAGTGTTATAGTGCAGTGTATTATCGCTGTCAGCATTATGTTGACAGCCGATTTTTAATTATAGCTTATGTGAGGGGAGAAATGGGTTATTTATTTTTTTATTCTTTTTTATATAAACATTTATTTTTTTGTAGGGGTTGGGGTGGGGTGAATTATTTTATAAATTGTTTATTTTTAACTTCATTTACATAGGATCCGGGCAGAATACATTGCCATCTATGATGACGGTAATGTACGCTTGGAACCTCCGGCAATAGTTATTCCGGCTGAAAATTCCTAGCTAGCCTTTACGTTTTTTTTACAAAGGGGACTTTTAACAGCGATCTTAAGATCGCTCATATAATACACTGCACTAGTATTAAAGTGCAGTGTATTATGCGCTTCATGATTATTTCAACAGGCTATGTATTATTATGGCTCTAGTCTTTTAATATATAGTTTTTTAATTCTCATTATTTTTATAATTATATATTTGTAGCAAAAACAAATTATAGATTTTTCTTTACATTACAGTTATGTTCTAAATCTGCAGTCAGTTTGTCTAAAGGAAACTTGTAAACCTTGGGGTTAGTTGGGTCTATTCTATTAAATATTGATAAAGGAATTCCTACAAATAAAAAACAGATATTAAGGATCATAAATGTTCCTATTCTCTGTACCTGAGACATGGTTGTGTTATATAAGAAGCTGTCCATAGACGATATGCTTATTAACAACACATATATGTTCATGTATAAGGTGGAGACTATGACATCTCTGCAGGTCTAGATATTACATCTAGCCTGATTGTTATCAGTAATTAATATAAATATTATTTACCTGTCCTGTGGTTCCTTTCTTGCAGTTGACGGGGGTATAGGTCACTTTCACCTTCTCACCGGACATCAGTCACCTGTAAAAAGACACAGGTATGATAACATGTTCCTGATACATGCTACAGACGCTAATATATATAACACTCTAGGGCCAGAACTACTTATCTCAGGGATTATGAAACCGCATAAGAAAAAGGAACAAAAAAAATGGAACACATTGGGATTTAGATGATAGGGATTTTTATTTCTATAGTAGTGCAGTGTACTACTCCTCCCATCATCCCAGGATGATGTTGACGCAGACTATTGACAGGTTTTTGGAGGGTTTGTTTTTGTAATGTTTGGGTTATGTCTTAATTTTCATTTATTTATTCATACATTTTAAGGGTAATATATGTTTTCTTTGGGGGAGGGGGCAGAAAATTTTATAAATTATTATTGTGTATTTCTTTTTTCAAAAGCATTTCTGCCTTTCTACTGTTTTCTTTTTCTTTTTTTGTTGGTGGGGGAGGGGGGGGGTCAATAAATCATGTTATTACACTTTTATTTTATGGGTTGTTTTTTTCACCCATATTCCCATTAGAGGGCAACCTTTCACCAAAGATCTGATTATTTCTATAAAACACTGCACTACTATTGTGGTGCAGTGTATTATTCCTCTCAGCATTATTCTGACAGGCAGTGCATGGTTATGGCATTGTGAGGGATTTGTATGGGGTTATATAGTTTTTGGGGGAATTTTTATATATTTTTTCTTTTTTCTTAATTTTATATTTCATACCAAATATGTTTTTTTAGGGATATTTTTGTAGAAGTTTTTTTTCTTTTTTAATTATTTTATTAACCTTCTTTTTCTTTTATTGTTTTTAATGGAAATATGTCACCAGTGTCACCTACACAAAAGTGGCGGTACTGACAGATAGTGCAGGTGACAGTGGTGACAACGATACTTACCTTTTCCCGTTCAGTTGCGGGAATCTCCGGTGATCTTTTCTGTTAAGCTTCATCTCTGGCCAGCTTGGTGCATGGGCGGAGCATAGGGACATCACCACTGCTGTTCTTTAGCAGCGGGACCAAGCAGGGAGCAGCAGCGGTGATGTCACTAAGCTCTGCCAATGCCCCTAGCTGCTGCTGCTCTCTTCTGGACTCGTAGCAGCAGTGACATTCCTAAGCTCCACTCGTGCCCCAAGCCGGGCCTAGAGCTGAAGCTTAACAGAGAAGATTACCGGAGATCCCCTCCACGGAACGGGACAAGGCAAGGACCGTTGTCATTAGTGTCACCTGCACTATCTGTTGGTACCGACAGGTTAGTGCAGGTGACACTGGTGACAAATTTCCTTTAACTATTCCCATCAAGGGACTTTGAGCAGCAATCTTTCGATAGCTATGTAATAATACACTGCACTAGTGTCTTAGGCCTCTTGTCATTATTCTAAAAGACAATGTATGGTTACAGTATTGTCAGGGGTTTTATTTCGGGTTTTTGGTTTTTACATTTTTTTTCTTTTTTTTATATATTTTTTTTTTTAGGGTGTTCTGTTTAAATATTTTTTTTAAACTTTTTTTTCTTTATTTTTAATTTTTTGGTCTTTTTTTTAACAAATTCGATGAGAGGCCTTTCCCCAGTGATCTTGTGATCACCCATATATTACATTGCAATAGTGTTATACTGCAGTGTATTATCGCTGTCAGCATTATGTTGACAGACGATTTTTAATTATAGCTTATGTGAGGGGAGAAATGGGTTATTTTTTTTTATTCTTTTTTATAGAAACATTTATTTTTTTGTAGGGCTTGGGGTGGGGTGAATTATTTATAAATTGTTTATTTTTAACTTCATTTACATAGGATCCGGGCAGAATGCATTGCCATCTATGATGACGGTAATGTACGCTTGGAACCTCCGGCAACAGTTATTCCGGCTGAAAATTCCTAGCTAGCCTTTAAGTTTTTTTTTACAAAGGGGACTTTTAACAGCGATCTTAAGATCGCTCATATAATACACTGCACTAGTATTAAAGTGCAGTGTATTATGCGCTTCATGATTATTTCAACAGGCTATGTATTATTATGGCTATAGTCTTTTAATATATAGTTTTTTAATTTTCATTATTTTTATAATTATATATTTGTAGCAAAAACAAATTATAGATTTTTCTTTACATTACAGTTATGTTCTAAATCTGCAGTCAGTTTGTCTAAAGGAAACTTGTAAACCTTGAGGTAAGTTGGGTCTATTCTATTAAATATTGATAAAGGAATTCCTACAAATAAAAAACAGATATTAAGGATCATAAATGTTCCTATTCTCTGTACCTGAGACATGGTTGTGTTATATAAGAAGCTGTCCATAGACGATATGCTTATTAACAACACATATATGTTCATGTATAAGGTGGAGACTATGACATCTCTGCAGGTCTAGATATTACATCTAGCCTGATTGTTATCAGTAATTAATATAAATATTAATTACCTGTCCTGTGGTTCCTTTCTTGCAGTTGACGGGGGTATAGGTCACTTTCACCTTCTCACCGGACATCAGTCACCTGTAAAAAGACACAGGTATGATAACATGTTCCTGATACATGCTACAGACGCTAATATATATAACACTCTAGGGCCAGAACTACTTATCTCAGGGATTATGAAACTGCATAAGAAAAAGGAACAAAAAAAAAATGGAACACATTGGGATTTAGATGATAGGGATTTTTATTTCTATAGTAGTGCAGTGAACTACTCCTCCCATCATCCCAGGATGATGTTGACGCAGACTATTGACAGGTTTTTGGAGGGTTTGTTTTTGTAATGTTTGGGTTATGTCGTAATTTTCATTTATTTTTTCATACATTTTAAGGGTAATATATGTTTTCTTTGGGGGAGGGGACAGACAATTTTATAAATTATTACTGTGTATTTCTTTTTTCAAATGCATTTCTGCCTTTCTACTGTTTTCTTTTTCTTTTTTTGTTGGTGGGGGGGGGGGTCAATAAATCATGTTATTACACTTTTATTTTATGGGTTGTTTTTTTCACCCATATTCCCATTAGAGGGCAACCTTTCACCAAAGATCTGATTATTTACATAGGATCCGGGCAGAATACATTGCCATCTATGATGACGGTAATGTACGCTTGGAACCTCCGGCAATAGTTATTCCGGCTGAAAATTCCTAGCTAGCCTTTACTTTTTTTTTACAAAGGGGACTTTTAACAGCGATCTTAAGATCGCTCATATAATACACTGCACTAGTATTAAAGTGCAGTGTATTATGCGCTTCATGATTATTTCAACAGGCTATGTATTATTATGGCTCTAGTCTTTTACCCCTTAAGGACTCAGGGTTTTTCCGTTTTTGCACTTTCGTTTTTTCCTCCTTACCTTTTAAAAATCATAACCCATTCAATTTTCCACCTTAAAATCCATATTATGGCTTATTTTTTGCGTTGCCAATTCTACTTTGCAGTGACATTAGTCATTTTACCCAAAAATGCACGGCGAAACGGAAAAAAAATAATTGTGCGACAAAATCGAAAAAAACCCGCCATTTTGTAACTTTTGGGGGCTTTCGTTTCTACGCAGTGCATATTTCGGTAAAAATTACACCTTATCATTATTCTGTAGGTCCATACGGTTAAAATGATACCCTACTTATATAGGTTTGATTTTGACGCACTTCTGGAAAAAATCATAACTACATGCAGGAAAATTTATACGTTTAAAAATGTCATCTTCTGACCCCTATAACTTTTTTATTTTTCCACTTATGGGGTGGTATGAGGACTAATTTTTTGCGCCGTGATCTGAAGTTTTTATCGGTATGATTTTTGTTTTGATCGGACTTTTTGATCACTTTTTATTCATTTTTTAATGATATAAAAAGTGACCAAAATACGCTTTTTTGGACTTTGGAATTTTTTTGCGCGTACGCCATTGACCGTACGGCTTAATTAATGATATATTTTTATAGTTCGGACATTTACGCACGCGGCGATACCACATATGTTTATTTTTTATTTTTTTTACACTGTTTTATTTTTTTTTATGGGAAAAGGGGGGTGATTCAAACTTTTATTAGGGAAGGGGTTAAATGACCTTTATTAACACTTTTTTTTTACATTTTTTTTGCAGTATTATAGGTCCCATAGGGACCTATAACACTGCACACACTGATCTCTAATGCTGATCACTGGCGTGCATTAACACGCCTGTGATCAGCATTATCGGCGCTTGACTGCTCCTGCCTGGATCTCAGGCACGGAGCAGTCATTCGTCGATCGGACACCGGGGAGGCAGGTAAGAGCCCTCCCGGTGTCCGATCAGCTGTTCGGGACGCCGCGATTTCACCGCGGCGGTCCCGAACAGCCCGACTGAGCAGCCGGGTCACTTTCACTTTCACTTTAGAAGCGGCGGTCAGCTTTGACCGCCGCTTCTAAAGGGTTAATACCGAACATCGCCGCGATCGGTGATGTGTGGTATTAGCCGCGGGTCCCGGCCGTTGATTAGCGCCGGGACCGACGCGATATGATGCGGGATCGCGGCGCGATCCCGCTTCATATCGCGGGAGCCGGCGCAGGACGTAAATATACGTCCTGCGTCGTTAAGGGGTTAATATATAGTTTTTTAATTCTCATTATTTTTATAATTATATATTTGTAGCAAAAACAAATTATAGATTTTTCTTTACATTACAGTTATGTTCTAAATCTGCAGTCAGTTTGTCTAAAGGAAACTTGTAAACCTTGGGGTAAGTTGGGTCTATTCTATTAAATATTGATAAAGGAATTCCTACAAATAAAAAACAGATATTAAGGATCATAAATGTTCCTATTCTCTGTACCTGAGACATGGTTGTGTTATATAAGAAGCTGTCCATAGACGATATGCTTATTAACAACACATATATGTTCATGTATAAGGTGGAGACTATGACATCTCTGCAGGTCTAGATATTACATCTAGCCTGATTGTTATCAGTAATTAATATAAATATTAATTACCTGTCCTGTGGTTCCTTTCTTGCAGTTGACGGGGGTATAGGTCACTTTCACCTTCTCACCGGACATCAGTCACCTGTAAAAAGACACAGGTATGATAACATGTTCCTGATACATGCTACAGACGCTAATATATATAACACTCTAGGGCCAGAACTACTTATCTCAGGGATTATGAAACCGCATAAGAAAAAGGAACAAAAAAAATGGAACACATTGGGATTTAGATGATAGGGATTTTTATTTCTATAGTAGTGCAGTGTACTACTCCTCCCATCATCCCAGGATGATGTTGAGGAAGACTATTGACAGGTTTTTGGAGGGTTTGTTTTTGTAATGTTTGGGTTATGTCTTCATTTTCATTTATTTATTCATACATTTTAAGGGTAATATATGTTTTCTTTGGGGGAGGGGGCAGAAAATTTTATAAATTATTATTGTGTATTTCTTTTTTCAAAAGCATTTCTGCCTTTCTACTGTTTTCTTTTTCTTTTTTTGTTGGTGGGGGAGGGGGGTCAATAAATCATGTTATTACACTTTTATTTTATGGGTTGTTTTTTTCACCCATATTCCCATTAGAGGGCAACCTTTCACCAAAGATCTGATTATTTCTATAAAACACTCCACTACTATTGTGGTGCAGTGTATTATTCCTCTCAGCATTATTCTGACAGGCAGTGCATGGTTATGGCATTGTGAGGGATTTGTATGGGGTTATATAGTTTTTGGGGGAATTTTTATATATTTTTTCTATTTTCTTAATTTTATATTTCATACCAAATATGTTTTTTTAGGGATATTTTTGTAGAAGTTTTTTTTCTTTTTTAATTATTTTATTAACCTTCTTTTTCTTTTATTGTTTTTAATGGAAATATGTCACCAGTGTCACCTACACAAAAGTGGCGGTACTGACAGATAGTGCAGGTGACAGTGGTGACAACGATACTTACCTTTTCCCGTTCAGTTGCGGGAATCTCCGGTGATCTTTTCTGTTAAGCTTCATCTCTGGCCAGCTTGGTGCATGGGCGGAGCATAGGGACATCACCACTGCTGTTCTTTAGCAGCGGGACCAAGCAGGGAGCAGCAGCGGTGATGTCACTAAGCTCTGCCAATGCCCCTAGCTGCTGCTGCTCTCTTCTGGACTCGTAGCAGCAGTGACATTCCTAAGCTCCACTCGTGCCCCAAGCCGGGCCTAGAGCTGAAGCTTAACAGAGAAGATTACCGGAGATCCCCTCCACGGAACGGGACAAGGCAAGGACCGTTGTCATTAGTGTCACCTGCACTATCTGTTGGTACCGACAGGTTAGTGCAGGTGACACTGGTGACAAATTTCCTTTAACTATTCCCATCAAGGGACTTTGAGCAGCAATCTTTCGATAGCTATGTAATAATACACTGCACTAGTGTCTTAGGCCTCTTGTCATTATTCTAAAAGACAATGTATGGTTACAGTATTGTCAGGGGTTTTATTTCGGGTTTTTGGTTTTTACATTTTTTTTCTTTTTTTAATATATTTTTTTTCTTAGGGTGTTCTGTTTAAATATTTTTTTTTAAACTTTTTTTTCTTTATTTTTAATTTTTTGGTCTTTTTTTTAACAAATTCGATGAGAGGCCTTTCCCCAGTGATCTTGTGATCACCCATATATTACATTGCAATAGTGTTATACTGCAGTGTATTATCGCTGTCAGCATTATGTTGACAGACGATTTTTAATTATAGCTTATGTGAGGGGAGAAATGGGTTATTTTTTTTTATTCTTTTTTATAGAAACATTTATTTTTTTGTAGGGCTTGGGGTGGGGTGAATTATTTATAAATTGTTTATTTTTAACTTCATTTACATAGGATCCGGGCAGAATGCATTGCCATCTATGATGACGGTAATGTACGCTTGGAACCTCCGGCAATAGTTATTCCGGCTGAAAATTCCTAGCTAGCCTTTAAGTTTTTTTTACAAAGGGGACTTTTAACAGCGATCTTAAGATCGCTCATATAATACACTGCACTAGTATTAAAGTGCAGTGTATTATGCGCTTCATGATTATTTCAACAGGCTATGTATTATTATGGCTATAGTCTTTTAATATATAGTTTTTTAATTTTCATTATTTTTATAATTATATATTTGTAGCAAAAACAAATTATAGATTTTTCTTTACATTACAGTTATGTTCTAAATCTGCAGTCAGTTTGTCTAAAGGAAACTTGTAAACCTTGAGGTAAGTTGGGTCTATTCTATTAAATATTGATAAAGGAATTCCTACAAATAAAAAACAGATATTAAGGATCATAAATGTTCCTATTCTCTGTACCTGAGACATGGTTGTGTTATATAAGAAGCTGTCCATAGACGATATGCTTATTAACAACACATATATGTTCATGTATAAGGTGGAGACTATGACATCTCTGCAGGTCTAGATATTACATCTAGCCTGATTGTTATCAGTAATTAATATAAATATTAATTACCTGTCCTGTGGTTCCTTTCTTGCAGTTGACGGGGGTATAGGTCACTTTCACCTTCTCACCGGACATCAGTCACCTGTAAAAAGACACAGGTATGATAACATGTTCCTGATACATGCTACAGACGCTAATATATATAACACTCTAGGGCCAGAACTACTTATCTCAGGGATTATGAAACTGCATAAGAAAAAGGAACAAAAAAAAAATGGAACACATTGGGATTTAGATGATAGGGATTTTTATTTCTATAGTAGTGCAGTGAACTACTCCTCCCATCATCCCAGGATGATGTTGACGCAGACTATTGACAGGTTTTTGGAGGGTTTGTTTTTGTAATGTTTGGGTTATGTCGTAATTTTCATTTATTTTTTCATACATTTTAAGGGTAATATATGTTTTCTTTGGGGGAGGGGACAGACAATTTTATAAATTATTACTGTGTATTTCTTTTTTCAAATGCATTTCTGCCTTTCTACTGTTTTCTTTTTCTTTTTTTGTTGGTGGGGGGGGGGGGGGTCAATAAATCATGTTATTACACTTTTATTTTATGGGTTGTTTTTTTCACCCATATTCCCATTAGAGGGCAACCTTTCACCAAAGATCTGATTATTTACATAGGATCCGGGCAGAATACATTGCCATCTATGATGACGGTAATGTACGCTTGGAACCTCCGGCAATAGTTATTCCGGCTGAAAATTCCTAGCTAGCCTTTACTTTTTTTTTACAAAGGGGACTTTTAACAGCGATCTTAAGATCGCTCATATAATACACTGCACTAGTATTAAAGTGCAGTGTATTATGCGCTTCATGATTATTTCAACAGGCTATGTATTATTATGGCTCTAGTCTTTTACCCCTTAAGGACTCAGGGTTTTTCCGTTTTTGCACTTTCGTTTTTTCCTCCTTACCTTTTAAAAATCATAACCCATTCAATTTTCCACCTAAAAATCCATATTATGGCTTATTTTTTGCGTTGCCAATTCTACTTTGCAGTGATATTAGTCATTTTACCCAAAAATGCACGGCGAAACGGAAAAAAAATAATTGTGCGACAAAATCGAAAAAAACCCGCCATTTTGTAACTTTTGGGGGCTTTCGTTTCTACGCAGTGCATATTTCGGTAAAAATTACACCTTATCATTATTCTGTAGGTCCATACGGTTAAAATGATACCCTACTTATATAGGTTTGATTTTGACGCACTTCTGGAAAAAATCATAACTACATGCAGGAAAATTTATACGTTTAAAAATGTCATCTTCTGACCCCTATAACTTTTTTATTTTTCCACTTATGGGGTGGTATGAGGACTAATTTTTTGCGCCGTGATCTGAAGTTTTTATCGGTATGATTTTTGTTTTGATCGGACTTTTTGATCACTTTTTATTCATTTTTTAATGATATAAAAAGTGACCAAAATACGCTTTTTTGGACTTTGGAATTTTTTTGCGCGTACGCCATTGACCGTACGGCTTAATTAATGATATATTTTTATAGTTCGGACATTTACGCACGCGGCGATACCACATATGTTTATTTTTTATTTTTTTTACACTGTTTTATTTTTTTTATGGGAAAAGGGGGGTGATTCAAACTTTTATTAGGGAAGGGGTTAAATGACCTTTGTTAACACTTTTTTTTACATTTTTTTTGCAGTATTATAGGTCCCATAGGGACCTATAACACTGCACACACTGATCTCTAATGCTGATCACTGGCGTGCATTAACACGCCTGTGATCAGCATTATCGGCGCTTGACTGCTCCTGCCTGGATCTCAGGCACGGAGCAGTCATTCGTCGATCGGACACCGGGGAGGCAGGTAAGAGCCCTCCCGGTGTCCAATCAGCTGTTCGGGACGCCGCGATTTCACCGCGGCGGTCCCGAACAGCCCGACTGAGCAGCCGGGTCACTTTCACTTTCACTTTAGAAGCGGCGGTCAGCTTTGACCGCCGCTTCTAAAGGGTTAATACCGAACATCGCCGCGATCGGTGATGTGTGGTATTAGCCGCGGGTCCCGGCCGTTGATTAGCGCCGGGACCGACGCGATATGATGCGGGATCGCGGCGCGATCCCGCTTCATATCGCGGGAGCCGGCGCAGGACGTAAATATACGTCCTGCGTCGTTAAGGGGTTAATATATAGTTTTTTAATTCTCATTATTTTTATAATTATATATTTGTAGCAAAAACAAATTATAGATTTTTCTTTACATTACAGTTATGTTCTAAATCTGCAGTCAGTTTGTCTAAAGGAAACTTGTAAACCTTGGGGTAAGTTGGGTCTATTCTATTAAATATTGATAAAGGAATTACGACAAATAAAAAACAGATATTAAGGATCATAAATGTTCCTATTCTCTGTACCTGAGACATGGTTGTGTTATATAAGAAGCTGTCCATAGACGATATGCTTATTAACAACACATATATGTTCATGTATAAGGTGGAGACTATGACATCTCTGCAGGTCTAGATATTACATCTAGCCTGATTGTTATCAGTAATTAATATAAATATTAATTACCTGTCCTGTGGTTCCTTTCTTGCAGTTGACGGGGGTATAGGTCACTTTCACCTTCTCACCGGACATCAGTCACCTGTAAAAAGACACAGGTATGATAACATGTTCCTGATACATGCTACAGACGCTAATATATATAACACTCTAGGGCCAGAACTACTTATCTCAGGGATTATGAAACCGCATAAGAAAAAGGAACAAAAAAAATGGAACACATTGGGATTTAGATGATAGGGATTTTTATTTCTATAGTAGTGCAGTGTACTACTCCTCCCATCATCCCAGGATGATGTTGAGGAAGACTATTGACAGGTTTTTGGAGGGTTTGTTTTTGTAATGTTTGGGTTATGTCTTCATTTTCATTTATTTATTCATACATTTTAAGGGTAATATATGTTTTCTTTGGGGGAGGGGGCAGAAAATTTTATAAATTATTATTGTGTATTTCTTTTTTCAAAAGCATTTCTGCCTTTCTACTGTTTTCTTTTTCTTTTTTTGTTGGTGGGGGAGGGGGGTCAATAAATCATGTTATTACACTTTTATTTTATGGGTTGTTTTTTTCACCCATATTCCCATTAGAGGGCAACCTTTCACCAAAGATCTGATTATTTCTATAAAACACTCCACTACTATTGTGGTGCAGTGTATTATTCCTCTCAGCATTATTCTGACAGGCAGTGCATGGTTATGGCATTGTGAGGGATTTGTATGGGGTTATATAGTTTTTGGGGGAATTTTTATATATTTTTTCTATTTTCTTAATTTTATATTTCATACCAAATATGTTTTTTTAGGGATATTTTTGTAGAAGTTTTTTTTCTTTTTTAATTATTTTATTAACCTTCTTTTTCTTTTATTGTTTTTAATGGAAATATGTCACCAGTGTCACCTACACAAAAGTGGCGGTACTGACAGATAGTGCAGGTGACACTGGTGACAACGATACTTACCTTTTCCCGTTCAGTTGCGGGAATCTCCGGTGATCTTTTCTGTTAAGCTTCATCTCTGGCCAGCTTGGTGCATGGGCGGAGCATAGGGACATCACCACTGCTGTTCTTTAGCAGCGGGACCAAGCAGGGAGCCGCAGCGGTGATGTCACTAAGCTCTGCCAATGCCCCTAGCTGCTGCTGCTCTCTTCTGGACTCGTAGCAGCAGTGACATTCCTAAGCTCCACTCGTGCCCCAAGCCGGGCCTAGAGCTGAAGCTTAACAGAGAAGATTACCGGAGATCCCCTCCACGGAACGGGACAAGGCAAGGACCGTTGTCATTAGTGTCACCTGCACTATCTGTTGGTACCGACAGGTTAGTGCAGGTGACACTGGTGACAAATTTCCTTTAACTATTCCCATCAAGGGACTTTGAGCAGCAATCTTTCGATAGCTATGTAATAATACACTGCACTAGTGTCTTAGGCCTCTTGTCATTATTCTAAAAGACGATGTATGGTTACAGTATTGTCAGGGGTTTTATTTCGGGTTTTTGGTTTTTACATTTTTTTTCTTTTTTTAATATATTTTTTTTCTTAGGGTGTTCTGTTTAAATATTTTTTTTTAAACTTTTTTTTCTTTATTTTAAATTTTTTGGTCTTTTTTTTAACAAATTCGATGAGAGGCCTTTCCCCAGTGATCTTGTGATCACCCATATATTACATTGCAATAGTGTTATAGTGCAGTGTATTATCGCTGTCAGCATTATGTTGACAGCCGATTTTTAATTATAGCTTATGTGATGGGAGAAATGGGTTATTTTTTTTATTCTTTTTTATATAAACATTTATTTTTTTGTAGGGGTTGGGGTGGGGTGAATTATTTTATAAATTGTTTATTTTTAACTTCATTTACATAGGATCCGGGCAGAATACATTGCCATCTATGATGACGGTAATGTACGCTTGGAACCTCCGGCAATAGTTATTCCGGCTGAAAATTCCTAGCTAGCCTTTACGTTTTTTTTTACAAAGGGGACTTTTAACAGCGATCTTAAGATCGCTCATATAATACACTGCACTAGTATTAAAGTGCAGTGTATTATGCGCTTCATGATTATTTCAACAGGCTATGTATTATTATGGCTCTAGTCTTTTAATATATAGTTTTTTAATTCTCATTATTTTTATAATTATATATTTGTAGCAAAAACAAATTATAGATTTTTCTTTACATTACAGTTATGTTCTAAATCTGCAGTCAGTTTGTCTAAAGAAAACTTGTAAACCTTGGGGTAAGTTGGGTCTATTCTATTAAATATTGATAAAGGAATTCCTACAAATAAAAAACAGATATTAAGGATCATAAATGTTCCTATTCTCTGTACCTGAGACATGGTTGTGTTATATAAGAAGCTGTCCATAGACGATATGCTTATTAACAACACATATATGTTCATGTATAAGGTGGAGACTATGACATCTCTGCAGGTCTAGATATTCCATCTAGCTTGATTGTTATCAGTAATTAATATAAATATTAATTACCTGTCCTGTGGTTCCTTTCTTGCAGTTGACGGGGGTATAGGTCACTTTCACCTTCTCACCGGACATCAGTCACCTGTAAAAAGACACAGGTATGATAACATGTTCCTGATACATGCTACAGACGCTAATATATATAACACTAGAGGGCCAGAACTACTTATCTCAGGGATTATGAAACCGCATAAGAAAAAGGAACAAAAAAAATGGAACACATTGGGATTTAGATGATAGGGATTTTTATTTCTAGAGTAGTGCAGTGTACTACTCCTCCCATCATCCCAGGATGATGTTGACGCAGACTATTGACAGGTTTTTGGAGGGTTTGTTTTTGTAATGTTTGGGTTATGTCTTAATTTTCATTTATTTATTCATACATTTTAAGGGTAATATATGTTTTCTTTGTGGGAGGGGGCAGAAAATTTTATAACCGGAGATCCCCTCCACGGAACGGGACAAGGCAAGGACCGTTGTCATTAGTGTCACCTGCACTATCTGTTGGTACCGACAGGTTAGTGCAGGTGACACTGGTGACAAATTTCCTTTAACTATTCCCATCAAGGGACTTTGAGCAGCAATCTTTCGATAGCTATGTAATAATACACTGCACTAGTGTCTTAGGCCTCTTGTCATTATTCTAAAAGACGATGTATGGTTACAGTATTGTCAGGGGTTTTATTTCGGGTTTTTGGTTTTTACATTTTTTTTCTTTTTTTAATATATTTTTTTTCTTAGGGTGTTCTGTTTAAATATTTTTTTTTAAACTTTTTTTTCTTTATTTTTAATTTTTTGGTCTTTTTTTTAACAAATTCGATGAGAGGCCTTTCCCCAGTGATCTTGTGATCACCCATATATTACATTGCAATAGTGTTATAGTGCAGTGTATTATCGCTGTCAGCATTATGTTGACAGCCGATTTTTAATTATAGCTTATGTGATGGGAGAAATGGGTTATTTTTTTTATTCTTTTTTATATAAACATTTATTTTTTTGTAGGGGTTGGGGTGGGGTGAATTATTTTATGAATTGTTTATTTTTAACTTCATTTACATAGGATCCGGGCAGAATACATTGCCATCTATGATGACGGTAATGTACGCTTGGAACCTCCGGCAATAGTTATTCCGGCTGAAAATTCCTAGCTAGCCTTTACGTTTTTTTTTACAAAGGGGACTTTTAACAGCGATCTTAAGATCGCTCATATAATACACTGCACTAGTATTAAAGTGCAGTGTATTATGCGCTTCATGATTATTTCAACAGGCTATGTATTATTATGGCTCTAGTCTTTTAATATATAGTTTTTTAATTCTCATTATTTTTATAATTATATATTTGTAGCAAAAACAAATTATAGATTTTTCTTTACATTACAGTTATGTTCTAAATCTGCAGTCAGTTTGTCTAAAGAAAACTTGTAAACCTTGGGGTAAGTTGGGTCTATTCTATTAAATATTGATAAAGGAATTCCTACAAATAAAAAACAGATATTAAGGATCATAAATGTTCCTATTCTCTGTACCTGAGACATGGTTGTGTTATATAAGAAGCTGTCCATAGACGATATGCTTATTAACAACACATATATGTTCATGTATAAGGTGGAGACTATGACATCTCTGCAGGTCTAGATATTCCATCTAGCTTGATTGTTATCAGTAATTAATATAAATATTAATTACCTGTCCTGTGGTTCCTTTCTTGCAGTTGACGGGGGTATAGGTCACTTTCACCTTCTCACCGGACATCAGTCACCTGTAAAAAGACACAGGTATGATAACATGTTCCTGATACATGCTACAGACGCTAATATATATAACACTAGAGGGCCAGAACTACTTATCTCAGGGATTATGAAACCGCATAAGAAAAAGGAACAAAAAAAATGGAACACATTGGGATTTAGATGATAGGGATTTTTATTTCTAGAGTAGTGCAGTGTACTACTCCTCCCATCATCCCAGGATGATGTTGACGCAGACTATTGACAGGTTTTTGGAGGGTTTGTTTTTGTAATGTTTGGGTTATGTCTTAATTTTCATTTATTTATTCATACATTTTAAGGGTAATATATGTTTTCTTTGTGGGAGGGGGCAGAAAATTTTATAACCGGAGATCCCCTCCACGGAACGGGACAAGGCAAGGACCGTTGTCATTAGTGTCACCTGCACTATCTGTTGGTACCGACAGGTTAGTGCAGGTGACACTGGTGACAAATTTCCTTTAACTATTCCCATCAAGGGACTTTGAGCAGCAATCTTTTGATAGCTATGTAATAATACACTGCACTAGTGTCTTAGGCTTCTTGTCATTATTCTAAAAGACAATGTATGGTTACAGTATTGTCAGGGGTTTTATTTCGGGTTTTTGGTTTTTACATTTTTTTTCTTTTTTTAATATGTTTTTTTTTTAGGATGTTCTGTTTAAATATTTTTTTTAACTTTTTTTTCTTTATTTTTTGGTCTTTTTTAACAAATACGATGTTTTCTTATATATGTTTTCTTTGGGTGAGGTGTCAGACAATTTTATAAATTATTACTGTGTATTTCTTTTTTCAAAAGCATTTCTGCCTTTCTACTGTTTTCTTTTTCTTTTTTTGTTGGTGGGGGAGGGGGGGGTCAATAAATCATGTTATTACACTTTTATTTTACGGGTTGTTTTTTTCACCCATATTCCCATTAGAGGGCAACCTTTCACCAAAGATCTGATTATTTCTATAAAACACTCCACTACTATTGTGGTGCAGTGTATTATTCCTCTCAGCATTATTCTGACAGGCAGTGCATGGTTATAGCATTGGGAGGGATTTGTATGGGGTTATATAGTTTTTGGGGGAATTTTTATATATTTTTTCTATTTTCTTAATTTTATATTTCATACCAAATATGTTTTTTTAGGGATATTTTTGTAGAAGTTTTTTTTCTTTTTTAATTATTTTATTAACCTTCTTTTTCTTTTATTGTTTTTAATGGAAATATGTCACCAGTGTCACCTACACAAAAGTGGCGGTACTGACAGATAGTGCAGGTGACAGTGGTGACAACGATACTTACCTTTTCCCGTTCAGTTGCGGGAATCTCCGGTGATCTTTTCTGTTAAGCTTCATCTCTGGCCAGCTTGGTGCATGGGCGGAGCATAGGGACATCACCACTGCTGTTCTTTAGCAGCGGGACCAAGCAGGGAGCAGCAGCGGTGATGTCACTAAGCTCTGCCAATGCCCCTAGCTGCTGCTGCTCTCTTCTGGACTCGTAGCAGCAGTGACATTCCTAAGCTCCACTCGTGCCCCAAGCCGGGCCTAGAGCTGAAGCTTAACAGAGAAGATTACCGGAGATCCCCTCCACGGAACGGGACAAGGCAAGGACCGTTGTCATTAGTGTCACCTGCACTATCTGTTGGTACCGACAGGTTAGTGCAGGTGACACTGGTGACAAATTTCCTTTAACTATTCCCATCAAGGGACTTTGAGCAGCAATCTTTCGATAGCTATGTAATAATACACTGCACTAGTGTCTTAGGCCTCTTGTCATTATTCTAAAAGACAATGTATGGTTACAGTATTGTCAGGGGTTTTATTTCGGGTTTTTGGTTTTTACATTTTTTTTCTTTTTTTAATGTTTTTTTTTAGGATGTTCTGTTTAAATATTTTTTTTAACTTTTTTTTCTTTATATTTTGGTCTTTTTTAACAAATACGATGAGAGGCCTTTCCCCAGTGATCTTTTGATCACCCATATAATACATTGCAATAGTGTTATACTGCAGTGTATTATCGCTGTCAGCATTATGTTGACAGACGATTTTTAATTATAGCTTATGTGAGGGGAGAAATGGGTTATTTTTTTTTTTAATTCTTTTTTATATAAACATTTATTTTTTTGTAGGGGTTGGGGTGGGGTGAATTATTTATAAATTGTTTATTTTTAACTTCATTTACATAGGATCCGGGCAGAATGCATTGCCATCTATGATGACGGTAATGTACGCTTGGAACCTCCGGCAATAGTTATTCCGGCTGAAAATTCCTAGCTAGCCTTTAAGTTTTTTTTTACAAAGGGGACTTTTAACAGCGATCTTAAGATCGCTCATATAATACACTGCACTAGTATTAAAGTGCAGTGTATTATGCGCTTCATGATTATTTCAACAGGCTATGTATTATTATGGCTATAGTCTTTTAATATATAGTTTTTTAATTTTCATTATTTTTATAATTATATATTTGTAGCAAAAACAAATTATAGATTTTTCTTTACATTACAGTTATGTTCTAAATCTGCAGTCAGTTTGTCTAAAGGAAACTTGTAAACCTTGAGGTAAGTTGGGTCTATTCTATTAAATATTGATAAAGGAATTCCTACAAATAAAAAACAGATATTAAGGATCATAAATGTTCCTATTCTCTGTACCTGAGACATGGTTGTGTTATATAAGAAGCTGTCCATAGACGATATGCTTATTAACAACACATATATGTTCATGTATAAGGTGGAGACTATGACATCTCTGCAGGTCTAGATATTCCATCTAGCCTGATTGTTATCAGTAATTAATATAAATATTAATTACCTGTCCTGTGGTTCCTTTCTTGCAGTTGACGGGGGTATAGGTCACTTTCACCTTCTCACCGGACATCAGTCACCTGTAAAAAGACACAGGTATGATAACATGTTCCTGATACATGCTACAGACGCTAATATATATAACACTCTAGGGCCAGAACTACTTATCTCAGGGATTATGAAACCGCATAAGAAAAAGGAAAAAAAAAAATGGAACACATTGGGATTTAGATGATAGGGATTTTTATTTCTATAGTAGTGCAGTGAACTACTCCTCCCATCATCCCAGGATGATGTTGACGCAGACTATTGACAGGTTTTTGGAGGGTTTGTTTTTGTAATGTTTGGGTTATGTCTTAATTTTCATTTATTTATTCATACATTTTAAGGGTAATATATGTTTTCTTTGGGGGAGGGGGCAGACAATTTTATAAATTATTACTGTGTATTTCTTTTTTCAAAAGCATTTCTGCCTTTCTACTGTTTTCTTTTTCTTTTTTTGTTGATGGGGAGGGGGGGTCAATAAATCATGTTATTACACTTTTATTTTATGGGTTGTTTTTTTCACCCATATTCCCATTAGAGGGCAACCTTTCACCAAAGATCTGATTATTTCTATAAAACACTGCACTACTATTGTGGTGCAGTGTATTATTCCTCTCAGCATTATTCTGACAGGCAGCGCATGGTTATGGCATTGTGAGGGATTTGTATGGGGTTATATAGTTTTTGGGGGAATTTTTATATATTTTTTCTATTTTCTTAATTTTATATTTCATACCAAATATGTTTTTTTAGGGATATTTTTGTAGAAGGTTTTTTTCTTTTTTAATTATTTTATTAACCTTCTTTTTCTTTTATTGTTTTTAATGGAAATATGTCACCAGTGTCACCTACACAAAAGTGGCGGTACTGACAGATAGTGCAGGTGACATTGGTGACAACGATACTTACCTTTTCCCGTTCAGTTGCGGGAATCTCCGGTGATCTTCTCTGTTAAGCTTCAGCTCTGGCCAGCTTGGTGCATGGGCGGAGCATAGGGACATCACCACTGCTGTTCTTTAGCAGCGGGACCAAGCAGGGAGCAGCAGCGGTGATGTCACTAAGCTCTGCCAATGCCCCTAGCTGCTGCTGCTCTCTGCTGGACTCGTAGCAGCAGTGACATTCCTAAGCTCCACTCGTGCCCCAAGCCGGGCCTAGAGCTGAAGCTTAACAGAGAAGATTACCGGAGATCCCCTCCACGGAACGGGACAAGGCAAGGACCGTTGTCATTAGTGTCACCTGCACTATCTGTTGGTACCGACAGGTTAGTGCAGGTGACACTGGTGACAAATTTCCTTTAACTATTCCCATCAAAGGACTTTGAGCAGCAATCTTTCGATAGCTATGTAATAATACACTGCACTAGTGTATTAGGCCTCTTGTCATTATTCTAAAAGACAATGTATGGTTACAGTATTGTCAGGGGTTTTATTTCGGGTTTTTGGTTTTTACATTTTTTTTCTTTTTTTAATATATTTTTTTTTTAGGGTGTTCTGTTTAAATATTGTTTTTTTAAACTTTTTTTTCTTTATTTTTAATTTTTTGGTCTTTTTTTTTTAACAAATTCGATGAGAGGCCTTTCCCCAGTGATCTTGTGATCACCCATATATTACATTGCAATAGTGTTATAGTGCAGTGTATTATCGCTGTCAGCATTATGTTGACAGCCGATTTTTAATTATAGCTTATGTGAGGGGAGAAATGGGTTATTTTTTTTAATTCTTTTTTATATAAACATTTATTTTTTTGTAGGGGTTGGGGTGGGGTGAATTATTTTATAAATTGTTTATTTTTAACTTCATTTACATAGGATCCGGGCAGAATACATTGGCATCTATGATGACGGTAATGTACGCTTGGAACCTCCGGCAATAGTTATTCCGGCTGAAAATTCCTAGCTAGCCTTTACGTTTTTTTTACAAAGGGGACTTTTAACAGCGATCTTAAGATCGCTCATATAATACACTGCACTAGTATTAAAGTGCAGTGTATTATGTGCTTCATGATTATTTCAACAGGCTATGTATTATTATGGCTCTAGTCTTTTAATATATAGTTTTTTAATTCTCATTATTTTTATAATTATATATTTGTAGCAAAAACAAATTATAGATTTTTCTTTACATTACAGTTATGTTCTAAATCTGCAGTCAGTTTGTCTAAAGGAAACTTGTAAACCTTGGGGTAAGTTGGGTCTATTCTATTAAATATTGATAAAGGAATTCCTACAAATAAAAAACAGATATTAAGGATCATAAATGTTCCTATTCTCTGTACCTGAGACATGGTTGTGTTATATAAGAAGCTGTCCATAGACGATATGCTTATTAACAACACATATATGTTCATGTATACGGTGGAGACTATGACATCTCTGCAGGTCTAGATATTACATCTAGCCTGATTGTTATCAGTAATTAATATAAATATTAATTACCTGTCCTGTGGTTCCTTTCTTGCAGTTGACGGGGGTATAGGTCACTTTCACCTTCTCAACGGACATCAGTCACCTGTAAAAAGACACAGGTATGATAACATGTTCCTGATACATGCTACAGACGCTAATATATATAACACTCTAGGGCCAGAACTACTTATCTCAGGGATTATGAAACCGCATAAGAAAAAGGAACAAAAAAAATGGAACACATTGGGATTTAGATGATAGGGATTTTTATTTCTATAGTAGTGCAGTGAACTACTCCTCCCATCATCCCAGGATGATGTTGACGCAGACTATTGACAGGTTTTTGGAGGGTTTGTTTTTGTAATGTTTGGGTTATGTCTTAATTTTCATTTATTTATTCATACATTTTAAGGGTAATATATGTTTTCTTTGGGGGAGGTGGCAGACAATTTTATAAATTATTACTGTGTATTTCTTTTTTCAAAAGCATTTCTGCCTTTCTACTGTTTTCTTTTTCTTTTTTTGTTGGTGGGGGGGGGGGTCAATAAATCATGTTATTACACTTTTATTTTATAGGTTGTTTTTTTCACCCATATTCCCATTAGAGGGCAACCTTTCACCAAAGATCTGATTATTTCTATAAAACACTGCACTACTATTGTGGTGCAGTGTATTATTCCTCTCAGCATTATTCTGACAGGCAGTGCATGGTTATGGAATTGTGAGGGATTTGTATGGGGTTATATAGTTTTTTGGGGAATTTTTATATATTTTTTCTATTTTCTTAATTTTATATTTCATACCAAATATGTTTTTTTAGGGATATTTTTGTAGAATTTTTTTTTCTTTTTTCATTATTTTATTAACCTTCATTTTCTTTTATTGTTTTTAATGGAAATATGTCACCAGTGTCACCTACACAAAAGTGGCGGTACTGACAGATAGTGCAGGTGACACTGGTGACAACGGTACTTACCTTTTCCCGTTCAGTGGCGGGAATCTCCAGTGATCTTCTCTGTTAAGCTTCAGCTCTGGCCAGCTTGGTGCATGGGCGGAGCATAGGGACATCACCACTGCTGTTCTTTAGCAGCGGGACCAAGCAGGGAGCAGCAGCGGTGATGTCACTAAGCTCTGCCAATGCCCCTAGCCGCTGCTGCTCTCTGCTGGACTCGTAGCAGCAGTGACATTCCTAAGCTCCACTCGTGCCCCAAGCCGGGCCTAGAGCTGAAGCTTAACAGAGAAGATTACCGGAGATCCCCTCCACGGAACGGGACAAGGCAAGGACCGTTGTCATTAGTGTCACCTGCACTATCTGTTGGTACCGACAGGTTAGTGCAGGTGACACTGGTGACAAATTTCCTTTAACTATTCCCATCAAGGGACTTTGAGCAGTAATCTTTTGATAGCTATGTAATAATACACTGCACTAGTGTCTTAGGCTTCTTGTCATTATTCTAAAAGACAATGTATGGTTACAGTATTGTCAGGGGTTTTATTTCGGGTTTTTGGTTTTTACATTTTTTTTCTTTTTTTAATATGTTTTTTTTTTAGGATGTTCTGTTTAAATATTTTTTTTAACTTTTTTTTCTTTATTTTTTGGTCTTTTTTAACAAATACGATGAGAGGCCTTTCCCCAGTGATCTTTTGATCACCCATATAATACATTGCAATAGTGTTATACTGCAGTGTATTATCACTGTCAGCATTATGTTGACAGACGATTTTTAATTATAGCTTATGTGAGGGGAGAAATGGGTTATTTTTTTTTAATTCTTTTTTATAGAAACATTTATTTTTTTGTAGGGGTTGGGGTGGGGTGAATTATTTATAAATTGTTTATTTTTAACTTCATTTACATAGGATCCGGGCAGAATGCATTGCCATCTATGATGACGGTAATGTACGCTTGGAACCTCCGGCAATAGTTATTCCGGCTGAAAATTCCTAGCTAGCCTTTAAGTTTTTTTTTACAAAGGGGACTTTTAACAGCGATCTTAAGATCGCTCATATAATACACTGCACTAGTATTAAAGTGCAGTGTATTATGCGCTTCATGATTATTTCAACAGGCTATGTATTATTATGGCTATAGTCTTTTAATATATAGTTTTTTAATTCTCATTATTTTTATAATTATATATTTGTAGCAAAAACAAATTATAGATTTTTCTTTACATTACAGTTATGTTCTAAATCTGCAGTCAGTTTGTCTAAAGGAAACTTGTAAACCTTGGGGTAAGTTGGGTCTATTCTATTAAATATTGATAAAGGAATTCCTACAAATAAAAAACAGATATTAAGGATCATAAATGTTCCTATTCTCTGTACCTGAGACATGGTTGTGTTATATAAGAAGCTGTCCATAGACGATATGCTTATTAACAACACACATATATGTTCATGTATAAGGTGGAGACTATGACATCTCTGCAGGTCTAGATATTACATCTAGCCTGATTGTTATCAGTAATTAATATAAATATTAATTACCTGTCCTGTGGTTCCTTTCTTGCAGTTGACGGGGGTATAGGTCACTTTCACCTTCTCACCGGACATCAGTCACCTGTAAAAAGACACAGGTATGATAACATGTTCCTGATACATGCTACAGACGCTAATATATATAACACTCTAGGGCCAGAACTACTTATCTCAGGGATTATGAAACCGCATAAGAAAAAGGAACAAAAAAAAATGGAACACATTGGGATTTAGATGATAGAGATTTTTATTTCTATAGTAGTGCAGTGAACTACTCCTCCCATCATCCCAGGATGATGTTGACGCAGACTATTGACAGGTTTTTGGAGGGTTTGTTTTTGTAATGTTTGGGTTATGTCTTAATTTTCATTTATTTATTCATACATTTTAAGGGTAATATATGTTTTCTGTGGGGGACGTGGCAGACAATTTTATAAATTATTACTGTGTATTTCTTTTTTCAAAAGCATTTCTGCCTTTCTACTGTTTTCTTTTTCTTTTTTTGTTGGTGGGGGGGGGGGGTCAATAAATCATGTTATTACACTTTTATTTTATAGGTTGTTTTTTTCACCCATATTCCCATTAGAGGGCAACCTTTCACCAAAGATCTGATTATTTCTATAAAACACTGCACTACTATTGTGGTGCAGTGTATTATTCCTCTCAGCATTATTCTGACAGGCAGTGCATGGTTATGGCATTGTGAGGGATTTGTATGGGGTTATATAGTTTTTGGGGGAATTTTTATATATTTTTTCTATTTTCTTAATTTTATATTTCATACCAAATATGTTTTTTTAGGGATATTTTTGTAGAATTTTTTTTTCTTTTTTAATTATTTTATTAATCTTCATTTTCTTTTATTGTTTTTAATGGAAATATGTCACCAGTGTCACCTACACAAAAGTGGCGGTACTGACAGATAGTGCAGGTGACACTGGTGACAACGATACTTACCTTTTCCCGTTCAGTGGCGGGAATCTCCGGTGATCTTCTCTGTTAAGCTTCAGCTCTGGCCAGCTTGGTGCATGGGCGGAGCATAGGGACATCATCACTGCTGTTCTTTAGCAGCGGGACCAAGCAGGGAGTAGCAGCGGTGATGTCACTAAGCTCTGCCAATGCCCCTAGCCGCTGCTGCTCTCTGCTGGACTCGTAGCAGCAGTGACATTCCTAAGCTCCACTCGTGCCCCAAGCCGGGCCTAGAGCTGAAGCTTAACAGAGAAGATTACCGGAGATCCCCTCCACGGAACGGGACAAGGCAAGGACCGTTGTCATTAGTGTCACCTGCACTATCTGTTGGTACCGACAGGTTAGTGCAGGTGACACTGGTGACAAATTTCCTTTAACTATTCCCATCAAGGGACTTTGAGCAGCAATCTTTTGATAGCTATGTAATAATACACTGCACTAGTGTCTTAGGCTTCTTGTCATTATTCTAAAAGACAATGTATGGTTACAGTATTGTCAGGGGTTTTATTTCGGGTTTTTGGTTTTTACATTTTTTTTATTTTTTTAATATGTTTTTTTTTAGGATGTTCTGTTTAAATATTTTTTTTAACTTTTTTTTCTTTATTTTTTGGTCTTTTTTAACAAATACGATGAGAGGCCTTTCCCCAGTGATCTTTTGATCACCCATATAATACATTGCAATAGTGTTATACTGCAGTGTATTATCGCTGTCAGCATTATGTTGACAGACGATTTTTAATTATAGCTTATGTGAGGGGAGAAATGGGTTATTTTTTTTTTATTCTTTTTTATAGAAACATTTATTTTTTTGTAGGGGTTGGGGTGGGGTGAATTATTTATAAATTGTTTATTTTTAACTTCATTTACATAGGATCCGGGCAGAATGCATTGCCATCTATGATGACGGTAATGTACGCTTGGAACCTCCGCAATAGTTATTCCGGCTGAAAATTCCTAGCTAGCCTTTAAGTTTTTTTTTACAAAGGGGACTTTTAACAGCGATCTTAAGATCGCTCATATAATACACTGCACTAGTATTAAAGTGCAGTGTATTATGCGCTTCATGATTATTTCAACAGGCTATGTATTATTATGGCTATAGTCTTTTAATATATAGTTTTTTAATTTTCATTATTTTTATAATTATATATTTGTAGCAAAAACAAATTATAGATTTTTCTTTACATTACAGTTATGTTCTAAATCTGCAGTCAGTTTGTCTAAAGGAAACTTGTAAACCTTGAGGTAAGTTGGGTCTATTCTATTAAATATTGATAAAGGAATTCCTACAAATAAAAAACAGATATTAAGGATCATAAATGTTCCTATTCTCTGTACCTGAGACATGGTTGTGTTATATAAGAAGCTGTCCATAGACGATATGCTTATTAACAACACATATATGTTCATGTATAAGGTGGAGACTATGACATCTCTGCAGGTCTAGATATTACATCTAGCCTGATTGTTATCAGTAATTAATATAAATATTAATTACCTGTCCTGTGGTTCCTTTCTTGCAGTTGACGGGGGTATAGGTCACTTTCACCTTCTCACCGGACATCAGTCACCTGTAAAAAGACACAGGTATGATAACATGTTCCTGATACATGCTACAGACGCTAATATATATAACACTCTAGGGCCAGAACTACTTATCTCAGGGATTATGAAACTGCATAAGAAAAAGGAACAAAAAAAAAATGGAACACATTGGGATTTAGATGATAGGGATTTTTATTTCTATAGTAGTGCAGTGAACTACTCCTCCCATCATCCCAGGATGATGTTGACGCAGACTATTGACAGGTTTTTGGAGGGTTTGTTTTTGTAATGTTTGGGTTATGTCGTAATTTTCATTTATTTTTTCTTACATTTTAAGGGTAATATATGTTTTCTTTGGGGGAGGGGGCAGACAATTTTATAAATTATTACTGTGTATTTCTTTTTTCAAATGCATTTCTGCCTTTCTACTGTTTTCTTTTTCTTTTTTTGTTGGTGGAGGAGGGGGGTCAATAAATCATGTTATTACACTTTTATTTTATGGGTTGTTTTTTTCACCCATATTCCCATTAGAGGGCAACCTTTCACCAAAGATCTGATTATTTACATAGGATCCGGGCAGAATACATTGCCATCTATGATGACGGTAATGTACGCTTGGAACCTCCGGCAATAGTTATTCCGGCTGAAAATTCCTAGCTAGCCTTTACTTTTTTTTTACAAAGGGGACTTTTAACAGCGATCTTAAGATCGCTCATATAATACACTGCACTAGTATTAAAGTGCAGTGTATTATGCGCTTCATGATTATTTCAACAGGCTATGTATTATTATGGCTCTAGTCTTTTACCCCTTAAGGACTCAGGGTTTTTCCGTTTTTGCACTTTCGTTTTTTCCTCCTTACCTTTTAAAAATCATAACCCATTCAATTTTCCACCTAAAAATCCATATTATGGCTTATTTTTTGCGTTGCCAATTCTAATTTGCAGTGACATTAGTCATTTTACCCAAAAATGCACGGCGAAACGGAAAAAAAATAATTGTGCGACAAAATCGAAAAAAAAACGCCATTTTGTAACTTTTGGGGGCTTTCGTTTCTACGCAGTGCATATTTCGGTAAAAATTACACCTTATCATTATTCTGTAGGTCCATACGGTTAAAATGATACCCTACTTATATAGGTTTGATTTTGACGCACTTCTGGAAAAAATCATAACTACATGCAGGAAAATTTATACGTTTAAAAATGTCATCTTCTGACCCCTATAACTTTTTTATTTTTCCACTTATGGGGTGGTATGAGGACTAATTTTTTGCGCCGTGATCTGAAGTTTTTATCGGTATGATTTTTGTTTTGATCGGACTTTTTGATCACTTTTTATTCATTTTTTAATGATATAAAAAGTGACCAAAATACGCTTTTTTGGACTTTGGAATTTTTTTGCGCATACGCCATTGACCGTACGGCTTAATTAATGATATATTTTTATAGTTCGGACATTTACGCATGCGGCGATACCACATATGTTTATTTTTTATTTTTTTTACACTGTTTTATTTTTTTATGGGAAAAGGGGGGTGATTCAAACTTTTATTAGGGAAGGGGTTAAATGACCTTTATTAACACTTTTTTTTAACATTTTTTTTGCAGTATTATAGGTCCCATAGGGACCTATAACACTGCACACACTGATCTCTAATGCTGATCACTGGCGTGCATTAACACGCCTGTGATCAGCATTATCGGCGCTTGACTGCTCCTGCCTGGATCTCAGGCACGGAGCAGTCATTCGTCGATCGGACACCGGGGAGGCAGGTAAGAGCCCTCCCGGTGTCCGATCAGCTGTTCGGGACGCCGCGATTTCACCGCGGCGGTCCCGAACAGCCCGACTGAGCAGCCGGGTCACTTTCACTTTCACTTTAGAAGCGGCGGTCAGCTTTGACCGCCGCTTCTAAAGGGTTAATACCGAACATCGCCGCGATCGGTGATGTGTGGTATTAGCCGCGGGTCCCGGCCGTTGATTAGCGCCGGGACCGACGCGATATGATGCGGGATCGCGCTTCATATCGCGGGAGCCGGCGCAGGACGTAAATATACGTCCTGCGTCGTTAAGGGGTTAATATATAGTTTTTTAATTCTCATTATTTTTATAATTATATATTTGTAGCAAAAACAAATTATAGATTTTTCTTTACATTACAGTTATGTTCTAAATCTGCAGTCAGTTTGTCTAAAGGAAACTTGTAAACCTTGGGGTAAGTTGGGTCTATTCTATTAAATATTGATAAAGGAATTCCTACAAATAAAAAACAGATATTAAGGATCATAAATGTTCCTATTCTCTGTACCTGAGACATGGTTGTGTTATATAAGAAGCTGTCCATAGACGATATGCTTATTAACAACACACATATATGTTCATGTATAAGGTGGAGACTATGACATCTCTGCAGGTCTAGATATTACATCTAGCCTGATTGTTATCAGTAATTAATATAAATATTAATTACCTGTCCTGTGGTTCCTTTCTTGCAGTTGACGGGGGTATAGGTCACTTTCACCTTCTCACCGGACATCAGTCACCTGTAAAAAGACACAGGTATGATAACATGTTCCTGATACATGCTACAGACGCTAATATATATAACACTCTAGGGCCAGAACTACTTATCTCAGGGATTATGAAACCGCATAAGAAAAAGGAACAAAAAAAAAATGGAACACATTGGGATTTAGATGATAGGGATTTTTATTTCTATAGTAGTGCAGTGAACTACTCCTCCCATCATCCCAGGATGATGTTGATGAAGACTATTGACAGGTTTTTGGAGGGTTTGTTTTTGTAATGTTTGGGTTATGTCGTAATTTTCATTTATTTTTTCATACATTTTAAGGGTAATATATGTTTTCTTTGGGGGAGGGGGCAGACAATTTTATAAATTATTACTGTGTATTTCTTTTTTCAAATGCATTTCTGCCTTTCTACTGTTTTCTTTTTCTTTTTTTGTTGGTGGAGGAGGGGGGTCAATAAATCATGTTATTACACTTTTATTTTATGGGTTGTTTTTTTCACCCATATTCCCATTAGAGGGCAACCTTTCACCAAAGATCTGATTATTTACATAGGATCCGGGCAGAATGCATTGCCATCTATGATGACGGTAATGTACGTGTTACGCCTAGCGCTCCGGGTCCCCGCTCCTCCCCGGAGCGCTCACGGCGTCCTTCTCCCTGCAGCTCCCCGGTCAGCGCTGACCGGGAGCGCTGCTCTGCCATGGCCGTTGGGGATGCGATTCGCACAGCGGGACGCGCCCGCTTGCGAGTCACATCCCAGGTCACTTACCCGTTCCCGTCTCCTGCGGTCATGTGCTGGCGCGCGCGGCTCCGCTCTCTAGGGCGCGCGCGCGCCAGCTCCCTGAGACTTAAAGGGCCAGTGCACCAATGATTGGTGCCTGGCCCAATTAGCTTAATTGGTTCCCACCTGTTCCCTGCTTATATCTAGTCTCCTCCCTTGCACTCCCTTGCCGGATCTTGTTGCCTTAGTGCCAGTGAAAGCGTTCCTTGTGTGTTTATACCCTGTGTACCAGAACTATTGCTATCTCCCCTGACTACGAACCTTGCCGCCTGCCCCCGACCTTCTGCTACGTCCGACTTTGCTTCTGCCTACTCCCTTGTACCTCGCCTATCTTCAGCAGCCAGAGAGGTGCCGTTGCTAGTGGATACGACCTGGTCACTACCGCCGCAGCAAGACCATCCCGCTTTGCGGCGGGCTCTGGTGAAAACCAGTAGTGTCTTAGAACCGGTCCACTAGCACGGTCCTCCCAATCCCTCTCTGGCACAGAGGATCCACCTCCTGCCAGCCGGCATCGTGACAGTAGATCCGGCCATGGATCCCGCTGAAGTTCCTCTGCCTGTTGTCGCCGACCTCCCCACACTGGTCGCCCAGCAAGCCCGACAGATTGCCCAACAAGATCACCAGCTGTCGTACTTGACCACCATGACTCAGCAACTCCAGTCGCAGCTACAGCAGATTCAGTCTCAGCTACAGCAGCAGCAACCATCTCCTCCGCCAGCTCCTGCACCTCTTCCGCAGCGAGTGGCCACTCCTAGCCTCCGCCTGTCTTTGCCGGACAAATTTAATGGGGACTCTAAGTTTTGCCGTGGCTTCCTTTCCCAATGTTCCCTGCATCTGGAGATGATGTCGGATCAGTTTCCTACTGAAAGGTCTAAGGTGGCTTTCGTAGTCAGCCTTCTGTCTGGAAAAGCCCTGTCATGGGCCACACCGCTCTGGGACCACGATGACCCTGTCACTGCCTCTGTACACTCCTTCTTCTCGGAAATTCGAAGTGTCTTTGAGGAACCTGCCCGAGCCTCTTCTGCTGAGACTGCCCTGCTGAACCTGGTCCAGGGTAATTCCTCCGTTGGCGAGTACGCCATACAATTCCGTACTCTTGCTTCTGAACTATCCTGGAATAATGAGGCTCTCTGCGCGACCTTTAAAAAAGGCCTATCCAGCAACATTAAGGATGTTCTGGCCGCACGAGAGACTCCTGCTAACCTGCATGAACTCATTCATCTAGCCACTCGCATTGACATGCGTTTTTCTGAGAGGCATCAAGAGCTCCGCCAGGAAAAGGACTTAGATCTCTGGACACCTCTCCCACAGTCTCCACTGCAATCTGCGCCTAGGCCTCCCGCCGAGGAGGCCATGCAAGTGGATCGGTCTCGCCTGACCCTGGAAGAGAGGAATCGCCGTAAGGAAGAGAATCTTTGTTTGTACTGTGCCAGTACTGAACATTTTCTGGTGGATTGCCCAATCCGTCCTCCACGTCTGGGAAACGCACGCTCGCACTCAGCTCTCGTGGGTGTGGCGTCTCTTGATGCCAAGTCGGCTTCTCCACGTCTTACGGTACCTGTTCGGATTTCCACTTCAGCCAGCTCTCCCCTCTCAGCCGTGGCCTGCCTGGACTCTGGAGCTTCTGGGAATTTTATTCGGGACTCCTTTGTGAATAAATTCCGGATTCCGGTGACCCGTCTTGTCAAGCCACTCCACATTTCCGCGGTCAACGGAGCCAGGGTGGACTGTACCATACGTTTCCGCACGGAGCCCCTTCTTATGAGCATCGGATCTCACCACGAGAGGATTGAACTTTTGGTCCTCCCCAATTGCACCTCGGAAATTCTCCTTGGACTTCCCTGGCTTCAACTTCATTCCCCAACCCTGGATTGGTCCACTGGGGAGATCAAGAGTTGGGGGTCCTCTTGTTCCAAGAACTGTCTAAAACCGGTTCCCAGTAACCCTTGCCGTAACTCTGTGGTTCCTCCTGTATCTGGTCCCCCTAAGGTCATTAAGGACTCTGCCTGCCACAGGAAATGCCCCTCCCCCCCTCCCAGTTCCATCAGGCAAGCTTCTGTGTCCCCTCATGGCCCTCGTCCTGGTGTCACACTGCCCCGTGCCAGGTCCCGCCCTCTGCCCTCTCTCCCCATTCCTACTCCTGCGGTTCTGCCTGCCGTTGAGGAATCCCTCCATCCTTTCCCGGTGTCCTCATCCCAGGGGAGGCAGTTACCCGATAAAGAGAAGGGGAGACCTAAGGGGGGGGGTACTGTTACGCCTAGCGCTCCGGGTCCCCGCTCCTCCCCGGAGCGCTCACGGCGTCCTTCTCCCTGCAGCTCCCCGGTCAGCGCTGACCGGGAGCGCTGCTCTGCCATGGCCGTTGGGGATGCGATTCGCACAGCGGGACGCGCCCGCTTGCGAGTCACATCCCAGGTCACTTACCCGTTCCCGTCTCCTGCGGTCATGTGCTGGCGCGCGCGGCTCCGCTCTCTAGGGCGCGCGCGCGCCAGCTCCCTGAGACTTAAAGGGCCAGTGCACCAATGATTGGTGCCTGGCCCAATTAGCTTAATTGGTTCCCACCTGTTCCCTGCTTATATCTAGTCTCCTCCCTTGCACTCCCTTGCCGGATCTTGTTGCCTTAGTGCCAGTGAAAGCGTTCCTTGTGTGTTTATACCCTGTGTACCAGAACTATTGCTATCTCCCCTGACTACGAACCTTGCCGCCTGCCCCCGACCTTCTGCTACGTCCGACTTTGCTTCTGCCTACTCCCTTGTACCTCGCCTATCTTCAGCAGCCAGAGAGGTGCCGTTGCTAGTGGATACGACCTGGTCACTACCGCCGCAGCAAGACCATCCCGCTTTGCGGCGGGCTCTGGTGAAAACCAGTAGTGTCTTAGAACCGGTCCACTAGCACGGTCCTCCCAATCCCTCTCTGGCACAGAGGATCCACCTCCTGCCAGCCGGCATCGTGACAGTACGCTTGGAACCTCCGGCAATAGTTATTCCGGCTGAAAATTCCTAGCTAGCCTTTACTTTTTTTTTACAAAGGGGACTTTTAACAGCGATCTTAAGATCGCTCATATAATACACTGCACTAGTATTAAAGTGCAGTGTATTATGCGCTTCATGATTATTTCAACAGGCTATGTATTATTATGGCTCTAGTCTTTTACCCCTTAAGGACTCAGGGTTTTTCCGTTTTTGCACTTTCGTTTTTTCCTCCTTACCTTTTAAAAATCATAACCCTTTCAATTTTCCACCTAAAAATCCATATTATGGCTTATTTTTTGCGTCGCCAATTCTACTTTGCAGTGACATTAGTCATTTTACCCAAAAATGCACGGCGAAACGGAAAAAAAATAATTGTGCGACAAAATCGAAAAAAAAACGCCATTTTGTAACTTTTGGGGGCTTTCGTTTCTACGCAGTGCATATTTCGGTAAAAATTACACCTTATCATTATTCTGTAGGTCCATACGGTTAAAATGATACCCTACTTATATAGGTTTGATTTTGTCGCACTTCTGGAAAAAATCATAACTACATGCAGGAAAATTTATACGTTTAAAAATGTCATCTTCTGACCTTTATAACTTTTTTATTTTTCCACTTATGGGGTGGTATGAGGACTCATTTTTTGCGCCGTGATCTGAAGTTTTTATCGGTATGATTTTTGTTTTGATCGGACTTTTTGATCACTTTTTATTCATTTTTTAATGATATAAAAAGTGACCAAAATACGCTTTTTTGGACTTTGGAATTTTTTTGCGCGTACGCCATTGACCGTACGGCTTAATTAATGATATATTTTTATAGTTCGGACATTTACGCACGCGGCGATACCACATATGTTTATTTTTTATTTTTTTTACACTGTTTTATTTTTTTTATGGGAAAAGGGGGGTGATTCAAACTTTTATTAGGGAAGGGGTTAAATGACCTTTATTAACACTTTTTTTTTACATTTTTTTTGCAGTATTATAGGTCCCATAGGGACCTATAACACTGCACACACTGATCTCTAATGCTGATCACTGGCGTGCATTAAAACGCCTGTGATCAGCATTATCGGCGCTTGACTGCTCCTGCCTGGATCTCAGGCACGGAGCAGTCATTCGTCGATCGGACACCGGGGAGGCAGGTAAGAGCCCTCCCGGTGTCCGATCAGCTGTTCGGGACGCCGCGATTTCACCGCGGCGGTCCCGAACAGCCCGACTGAGCAGCCGGGTCACTTTCACTTTCACTTTAGAAGCGGCGGTCAGCTTTGACCGCCGCTTCTAAAGGGTTAATACCGAACATCGCCGCGATCGGTGATGTGTGGTATTAGCCGCGGGTCCCGGCCATTGATTAGCGCCGGGACCGACGCGATATGATGCGGGATCGCGGCGCGATCCCGCTTCATATCGCGGGAGCCGGCGCAGGACGTAAATATACGTCCTGCGTCGTTAAGGGGTTAATATATAGTTTTTTAATTCTCATTATTTTTATAATTATATATTTGTAGCAAAAACAAATTATAGATTTTTCTTTACATTACAGTTATGTTCTAAATCTGCAGTCAGTTTGTCTAAAGGAAACTTGTAAACCTTGGGGTAAGTTGGGTCTATTCTATTAAATATTGATAAAGGAATTCCTACAAATAAAAAACAGATATTAAGGATCATAAATGTTCCTATTCTCTGTACCTGAGACATGGTTGTGTTATATAAGAAGCTGTCCATAGACGATATGCTTATTAACAACACATATATGTTCATGTATAAGGTGGAGACTATGACATCTCTGCAGGTCTAGATATTACATCTAGCCTGATTGTTATCAGTAATTAATATAAATATTAATTACCTGTCCTGTGGTTCCTTTCTTGCAGTTGACGGGGGTATAGGTCACTTTCACCTTCTCACCGGACATCAGTCACCTGTAAAAAGACACAGGTATGATAACATGTTCCTGATACATGCTACAGACGCTAATATATATAACACTCTAGGGCCAGAACTACTTATCTCAGGGATTATGAAACCGCATAAGAAAAAGGAACAAAAAAAATGGAACACATTGGGATTTAGATGATAGGGATTTTTATTTCTATAGTAGTGCAGTGTACTACTCCTCCCATCATCCCAGGATGATGTTGAGGAAGACTATTGACAGGTTTTTGGAGGGTTTGTTTTTGTAATGTTTGGGTTATGTCTTCATTTTCATTTATTTATTCATACATTTTAAGGGTAATATATGTTTTCTTTGGGGGAGGGGGCAGAAAATTTTATAAATTATTATTGTGTATTTCTTTTTTCAAAAGCATATCTGCCTTTCTACTGTTTTTTTTTCTTTTTTTGTTGGTGGGGGAGGGGGGGGGTCAATAAATCATGTTATTACACTTTTATTTTATAGGTTGTTTTTTTCACCCATATTCCTATTAGAGGGCAACCTTTCACCAAAGATCTGATTATTTCTATAAAACACTGCACTACTATTGTGGTGCAGTGTATTATTCCTCTCAGCATTATTCTGACAGGCAGTGCATGGTTATGGCATTGTGAGGGATTTGAATGGGGTTATATAGTTTTTGGGGGAATTTTTATATATTTTTTCTATTTTCTTAATTTTATATTTCATACCAAATATGTTTTTTTAGGGATATTTTTGTAGAATTTTTTTTTCTTTTTTAATTATTTTATTAACCTTCATTTTCTTTTATTGTTTTTAATGGAAATATGTCACCAGTGTCACCTACACAAAAGTGGCGGTACTGACAGATAGTGCAGGTGACACTGGTGACAACGGTACTTACCTTTTCCCGTTCAGTGGCGGGAATCTCCAGTGATCTTCTCTGTTAAGCTTCAGCTCTGGCCAGCTTGGTGCATGGGCGGAGCATAGGGACATCACCACTGCTGTTCTTTAGCAGCGGGACCAAGCAGGGAGCAGCAGCGGTGATGTCACTAAGCTTTGCCAATGCCCCTAGCCGCTGCTGCTCTCTGCTGGACTCGTAGCAGCAGTGACATTCCTAAGCTCCACTCGTGCCCCAAGTCGGGCCTAGAGCTGAAGCTTAACAGAGAAGATTACCGGAGATCCCCTCCACGGAACGGGACAAGGCAAGGACCGTTGTCATTAGTGTCACCTGCACTATCTGTTGGTACCGACAGGTTAGTGCAGGTGACACTGGTGACAAATTTCCTTTAACTATTCCCATCAAGGGACTTTGAGCAGCAATCTTTTGATAGCTATGTAATAATACACTGCACTAGTGTCTTAGGCTTCTTGTCATTATTCTAAAAGACAATGTATGGTTACAGTATTGTCAGGGGTTTTATTTCGGGTTTTTGGTTTTTAGATTTTTTTTCTTTTTTTAATATATTTTTTTTTAGGGTGTTCTGTTTAAATATTTTTTTTAAACTTTTTTTTTCTTTATTTTTAATTTTTTGGTCTTTTTTTTTAACAAATTCGATGAGAGGCCTTTCCCCAGTGATCTTGTGATCACCCATATATTACATTGCAATAGTGTTATAGTGCAGTGTATTATCGCTGTCAGCATTATGTTGACAGCCGATTTTTAATTATAGCTTATGTGAGGGGAGAAATGGGTTATTTTTTTTATTCTTTTTTATATAAACATTTATTTTTTTGTAGGGGTTGGGGTGGGGTGAATTATTTTATAAATTGTTTATTTTTAACTTCATTTACATAGGATCCGGGCAGAATACATTGCCATCTATGATGACGGTAATGTACGCTTGGAACCTCCGGCAATAGTTATTCCAGCTGAAAATTCCTAGCTAGCCTTTACGTTTTTTTTACAAAGGGGACTTTTAACAGCGATCTTAAGATCGCTCATATAATACACTGCACTAGTATTAAAGTGCAGTGTATTATGCGCTTCATGATTATTTCAACAGGCTATGTATTATTATGGCTCTAGTCTTTTAATATATAGTTTTTTAATTCTCATTATTTTTATAATTATATATTTGTAGCAAAAACAAATTATAGATTTTTCTTTACATTACAGTTATGTTCTAAATCTGCAGTCAGTTTGTCTAAAGGAAACTTGTAAACCTTGGGGTAAGTTGGGTCTATTCTATTAAATATTGATAAAGGAATTCCTACAAATAAAAAACAGATATTAAGGATCATAAATGTTCCTATTCTCTGTACCTGAGACATGGTTGTGTTATATAAGAAGCTGTCCATAGACGATATGCTTATTAACAACACATATATGTTCATGTATAAGGTGGAGACTATGACATCTCTGCAGGTCTAGATATTACATCTAGCCTGATTGTTATCAGTAATTAATATAAATATTAATTACCTGTCCTGTGGTTCCTTTCTTGCAGTTGACGGGGGTATAGGTCACTTTCACCTTCTCACCGGACATCAGTCACCTGTAAAAAGACACAGGTATGATAACATGTTCCTGATACATGCTACAGACGCTAATATATATAACACTCTAGGGCCAGAACTACTTATCTCAGGGATTATGAAACCGCATAAGAAAAAGGAACAAAAAAATGGAACACATTGGGATTTAGATGATAGGGATTTTTATTTCTATAGTAGTGCAGTGTACTACTCCTCCCATCATCCCAGGATGATGTTGACGCAGACTATTGACAGGTTTTTGGAGGGGTTGTTTTTGTAATGTTTGGTTTATGTCTTCATTTTCATTTATTTATTCATACATTTTAAGGGTAATATATGTTTTCTTTGGGGGAGGGGGCAGACAATTTTATAAATTATTTCTGTGTATTTCTTTTTTCAAAAGCATTTCTGCCTTTCTACTGTTTTCTTTTTCTTTTTTTGTTGGTGGGGGAGGGGGGTCAATAAATCATGTTATTACACTTTTATTTTATGGGTTGTTTTTTTCACCCATATTCCCATTAGAGGGCAACCTTTCACCAAAGATCTGATTATTTCTATAAAACACTCCACTACTATTGTGGTGCAGTGTATTATTCCTCTCAGCATTATTCTGACAGGCAGTGCATGGTTATGGCATTGTGAGGGATTTGTATGGGGTTATATAGTTTTTGGGGGAATTTTTATATATTTTTTCTATTTTCTTAATTTTATATTTCATACCAAATATGTTTTTTTAGGGATATTTTTGTATAAGTTTTTTTTCTTTTTTAATTATTTTATTAACCTTCTTTTTCTTTTATTGTTTTTAATGGAAATATGTCACCAGTGTCACCTACACAAAAGTGGCGGTACTGACAGATAGTGCAGGTGACACTGGTGACAACGGTACTTACCTTTTCCCGTTCAGTGGCGGGAATCTCCGGTGATCTTCTCTGTTAAGCTTCAGCTCTGGCCAGCTTGGTGCATGGGCGGAGCATAGGGACATCACCACTGCTGTTCTTTAGCAGCGGGACCAAGCAGGGAGCAGCAGCGGTGATGTCACTAAGCTCTGCCAATGCCCCTAGCCGCTGCTGCTCTCTGCTGGACTCGTAGCAGCAGTGACATTCCTAAGCTCCACTCGTGCCCCAAGTCGGGCCTAGAGCTGAAGCATAACAGAGAAGATTACCGGAGATCCCCTCCACGGAACGGGACAAGGCAAGGACCGTTGTCATTAGTGTCACCTGCACTATCTGTTGGTACCGACAGGTTAGTGCAGGTGACACTGGTGACAAATTTCCTTTAACTATTCCCATCAAGGGACTTTGAGCAGCAATCTTTCGATAGCTATGTAATAATACACTGCACTAGTGTCTTAGGCCTCTTGTCATTATTCTAAAAGACAATGTATGGTTACAGTATTGTCAGGGGTTTTATTTCGGGTTTTTGGTTTTTACATTTTTTTTCTTTTTTTAATATGTTTTTTTTTAGGGTGTTCTGTTTAAATATTTTTTTTCACTTTTTTTTCTTTATTTTCTATTTTTTGGTCTTTTTTTTAACAAATTCGATGAGAGGCCTTTCCCCAGTGATCTTGTGATCACCCATATATTACATTGCAATAGTGTTATAGTGCAGTGTATTATCGCTGTCAGCATTATGTTGACAGCCGATTTTTAATTATAGCTTATGTGAGGGGAGAAATGGGTTATTTTTTTTATTCTTTTTTATATAAACATTTATTTTTTTGTAGGGGTTGGGGTGGGGTGAATTATTTTATAAATTGTTTATTTTTAACTTCATTTACATAGGATCCGGGCAGAATACATTGCCATCTATGATGACGGTAATGTACGCTTGGAACCTCCGGCAATAGTTATTCCAGCTGAAAATTCCTAGCTAGCCTTTACGTTTTTTTTACAAAGGGGACTTTTAACAGCGATCTTAAGATCGCTCATATAATACACTGCACTAGTATTAAAGTGCAGTGTATTATGCGCTTCATGATTATTTCAACAGGCTATGTATTATTATGGCTCTAGTCTTTTAATATATAGTTTTTTAATTCTCATTATTTTTATAATTATATATTTGTAGCAAAAACAAATTATAGATTTTTCTTTACATTACAGTTATGTTCTAAATCTGCAGTCAGTTTGTCTAAAGGAAACTTGTAAACCTTGGGGTAAGTTGGGTCTATTCTATTAAATATTGATAAAGGAATTCCTACAAATAAAAAACAGATATTAAGGATCATAAATGTTCCTATTCTCTGTACCTGAGACATGGTTGTGTTATATAAGAAGCTGTCCATAGACGATATGCTTATTAACAACACATATATGTTCATGTATAAGGTGGAGACTATGACATCTCTGCAGGTCTAGATATTACATCTAGCCTGATTGTTATCAGTAATTAATATAAATATTAATTACCTGTCCTGTGGTTCCTTTCTTGCAGTTGACGGGGGTATAGGTCACTTTCACCTTCTCACCGGACATCAGTCACCTGTAAAAAGACACAGGTATGATAACATGTTCCTGATACATGCTACAGACGCTAATATATATAACACTCTAGGGCCAGAACTACTTATCTCAGGGATTATGAAACCGCATAAGAAAAAGGAACAAAAAAATGGAACACATTGGGATTTAGATGATAGGGATTTTTATTTCTATAGTAGTGCAGTGTACTACTCCTCCCATCATCCCAGGATGATGTTGACGCAGACTATTGACAGGTTTTTGGAGGGGTTGTTTTTGTAATGTTTGGTTTATGTCTTCATTTTCATTTATTTATTCATACATTTTAAGGGTAATATATGTTTTCTTTGGGGGAGGGGGCAGACAATTTTATAAATTATTTCTGTGTATTTCTTTTTTCAAAAGCATTTCTGCCTTTCTACTGTTTTCTTTTTCTTTTTTTGTTGGTGGGGGAGGGGGGTCAATAAATCATGTTATTACACTTTTATTTTATGGGTTGTTTTTTTCACCCATATTCCCATTAGAGGGCAACCTTTCACCAAAGATCTGATTATTTCTATAAAACACTCCACTACTATTGTGGTGCAGTGTATTATTCCTCTCAGCATTATTCTGACAGGCAGTGCATGGTTATGGCATTGTGAGGGATTTGTATGGGGTTATATAGTTTTTGGGGGAATTTTTATATATTTTTTCTATTTTCTTAATTTTATATTTCATACCAAATATGTTTTTTTAGGGATATTTTTGTATAAGTTTTTTTTCTTTTTTAATTATTTTATTAACCTTCTTTTTCTTTTATTGTTTTTAATGGAAATATGTCACCAGTGTCACCTACACAAAAGTGGCGGTACTGACAGATAGTGCAGGTGACACTGGTGACAACGGTACTTACCTTTTCCCGTTCAGTGGCGGGAATCTCCGGTGATCTTCTCTGTTAAGCTTCAGCTCTGGCCAGCTTGGTGCATGGGCGGAGCATAGGGACATCACCACTGCTGTTCTTTAGCAGCGGGACCAAGCAGGGAGCAGCAGCGGTGATGTCACTAAGCTCTGCCAATGCCCCTAGCCGCTGCTGCTCTCTGCTGGACTCGTAGCAGCAGTGACATTCCTAAGCTCCACTTGTGCCCCAAGTCGGGCCTAGAGCTGAAGCATAACAGAGAAGATTACCGGAGATCCCCTCCACGGAACGGGACAAGGCAAGGACCGTTGTCATTAGTGTCACCTGCACTATCTGTTGGTACCGACAGGTTAGTGCAGGTGACACTGGTGACAAATTTCCTTTAACTATTCCCATCAAGGGACTTTGAGCAGCAATCTTTCGATAGCTATGTAATAATACACTGCACTAGTGTCTTAGGCCTCTTGTCATTATTCTAAAAGACAATGTATGGTTACAGTATTGTCAGGGGTTTTATTTCGGGTTTTTGGTTTTTACATTTTTTTTCTTTTTTTAATATGTTTTTTTTTAGGGTGTTCTGTTTAAATATTTTTTTTCACTTTTTTTTCTTTATTTTCTATTTTTTGGTCTTTTTTTTAACAAATTCGATGAGAGGCCTTTCCCCAGTGATCTTGTGATCACCCATATATTACATTGCAATAGTGTTATAGTGCAGTGTATTATCGCTGTCAGCATTATGTTGACAGCCGATTTTTAATTATAGCTTATGTGAGGGGAGAAATGGGTTATTTTTTTTAATTCTTTTTTTATATAAATATTTATTTTTTTGTAGGGGTTGGGGTGGGGTGAATTATTTTATAAATTGTTTATTTTTAACTTCATTTACATAGGATCCGGGCAGAATACATTGCCATCTATGATGACGGTAATGTATGCTTGGAACCTCCGGCAATAGTTATTCCGGCTGAAAATTCCTAGCTAGCCTTTACGTTTTTTTTTACAAAGGGGACTTTTAACAGCGATCTTAAGATCGCTCATATAATACACTGCACTAGTATTAAAGTGCAGTGTATTATGCGCTTCATGATTATTTCAACAGGCTATGTATTATTATGGCTCTAGTCTTTTAATATATAGTTTTTTAATTCTCATTATTTTTATAATTATATATTTGTAGCAAAAACAAATTATAGATTTTTCTTTACATTACAGTTATGTTCTAAATCTGCAGTCAGTTTGTCTAAAGGAAACTTGTAAACCTTGGGGTAAGTTGGGTCTATTCTATTAAATATTGATAAAGGAATTCCTACAAATAAAAAACAGATATTAAGGATCATAAATGTTCCTATTCTCTGTACCTGAGACATGGTTGTGTTATATAAGAAGCTGTCCATAGACGATATGCTTATTAACAACACATATATGTTCATGTATAAGGTGGAGACTATGACATCTCTGCAGGTCTAGATATTACATCTAGCCTGATTGTTATCAGTAATTAATATAAATATTAATTACCTGTCCTGTAGTTCCTTTCTTGCAGTTGACGGGGGTATAGGTCACTTTCACCTTCTCACCGGACATCAGTCACCTGTAAAAAGACACAGGTATGATAACATGTTCCTGATACATGCTACAGACGCTAATATATATAACACTCTAGGGCCAGAACTACTTATCTCAGGGATTATGAAACCGCATAAGAAAAAGGAACAAAAAAATTGAACACATTGGGATTTAGATGATAGGGATTTTTATTTCTATAGTAGTGCAGTGTACTACTCCTCCCATTATCCCAGGATGATGTTGACGCAGACTATTGACAGGTTTTTGGAGGGGTTGTTTTTGTAATGTTTGGTTTATGTCTTCATTTTCATTTATTTATTCATACATTTTAAGGGTAATATATGTTTTCTTTGGGGGAGGGGGCAGACAATTTTATAAATTATTTCTGTGTATTTCTTTTTTCAAAAGCATTTCTGCCTTTCTACTGTTTTCTTTTTCTTTTTTTGTTGGTGGGGGAGGGGGGTCAATAAATCATGTTATTACACTTTTATTTTATGGGTTGTTTTTTTCACCCATATTCCCATTAGAGGGCAACCTTTCACCAAAGATCTGATTATTTCTATAAAACACTCCACTACTATTGTGGTGCAGTGTATTATTCCTCTCAGCATTATTCTGACAGGCAGTGCATGGTTATGGCATTGTGAGGGATTTGTATGGGGTTATATAGTTTTTGGGGGAATTTTTATATATTTTTTCTATTTTCTTAATTTTATATTTCATACCAAATATGTTTTTTTAGGGATATTTTTGTATAAGTTTTTTTTCTTTTTTAATTATTTTATTAACCTTCTTTTTCTTTTATTGTTTTTAATGGAAATATGTCACCAGTGTCACCTACACAAAAGTGGCGGTACTGACAGATAGTGCAGGTGACACTGGTGACAACGGTACTTACCTTTTCCCGTTCAGTGGCGGGAATCTCCGGTGATCTTCTCTGTTAAGCTTCAGCTCTGGCCAGCTTGGTGCATGGGCGGAGCATAGGGACATCACCACTGCTGTTCTTTAGCAACGGGACCAAGCAGGGAGCAGCAGCGGTGATGTCACTAAGCTCTGCCAATGCCCCTAGCCGCTGCTGCTCTCTGCTGGACTCGTAGCAGCAGTGACATTCCTAAGCTCCACTCGTGCCCCAAGTCGGGCCTAGAGCTGAAGCATAACAGAGAAGATTACCGGAGATCCCCTCCACGGAACGGGACAAGGCAAGGACCGTTGTCATTAGTGTCACCTGCACTATCTGTTGGTACCGACAGGTTAGTGCAGGTGACACTGGTGACAAATTTCCTTTAACTATTCCCATCAAGGGACTTTGAGCAGCAATCTTTCGATAGCTATGTAATAATGCACTGCACTAGTGTCTTAGGCCTCTTGTCATTATTCTAAAAGACAATGTATGGTTACAGTATTGTCAGGGGTTTTATTTCGGGTTTTTGGTTTTTACATTTTTTTTCTTTTTTTAATATGTTTTTTTTTAGGGTGTTCTGTTTAAATATTTTTTTTCACTTTTTTTTCTTTATTTTCTATTTTTTGGTCTTTTTTTTTAACAAATTCGATGAGAGGCCTTTCCCCAGTGATCTTGTGATCACCCATATATTACATTGCAATAGTGTTATAGTGCAGTGTATTATCGCTGTCAGCATTATGTTGACAGCCGATTTTTAATTATAGCTTATGTGAGGGGAGAAATGGGTTATTTTTTTTAATTCTTTTTTATATAAATATTTATTTTTTTGTAGGGGTTGGGGTGGGGTGAATTATTTTATAAATTGTTTATTTTTAACTTCATTTACATAGGATCCGGGCAGAATACATTGCCATCTATGATGACGGTAATGTATGCTTGGAACCTCCGGCAATAGTTATTCCGGCTGAAAATTCCTAGCTAGCCTTTACGTTTTTTTTTACAAAGGGGACTTTTAACAGCGATCTTAAGATCGCTCATATAATACACTGCACTAGTATTAAAGTGCAGTGTATTATGCGCTTCATGATTATTTCAACAGGCTATGTATTATTATGGCTCTAGTCTTTTAATATATAGTTTTTTAATTCTCATTATTTTTATAATTATATATTTGTAGCAAAAACAAATTATAGATTTTTCTTTACATTACAGTTATGTTCTAAATCTGCAGTCAGTTTGTCTAAAGGAAACTTGTAAACCTTGGGGTAAGTTGGGTCTATTCTATTAAATATTGATAAAGGAATTCCTACAAATAAAAAACAGATATTAAGGATCATAAATGTTCCTATTCTCTGTACCTGAGACATGGTTGTGTTATATAAGAAGCTGTCCATAGACGATATGCTTATTAACAACACATATATGTTCATGTATAAGGTGGAGACTATGACATCTCTGCAGGTCTAGATATTACATCTAGCCTGATTGTTATCAGTAATTAATATAAATATTAATTACCTGTCCTGTAGTTCCTTTCTTGCAGTTGACGGGGGTATAGGTCACTTTCACCTTCTCACCGGACATCAGTCACCTGTAAAAAGACACAGGTATGATAACATGTTCCTGATACATGCTACAGACGCTAATATATATAACACTCTAGGGCCAGAACTACTTATCTCAGGGATTATGAAACCGCATAAGAAAAAGGAACAAAAAAAAAAATGGAACACATTGGGATTTAGATGATAGGGATTTTTATTTCTATAGTAGTGCAGTGTACTACTCCTCCCATCATCCCAGGATGATGTTGACGCAGACTATTGACAGGTTTTTGGAGGGTTTGTTTTTGTAATGTTTGGGTTATGTCTTAATTTTCATTTATTTATTCATACATTTTAAGGGTAATATATGTTTTCTTTGGGGGAGGGGGCAGAAAATTTTATAAATTATTATTGTGTATTTCTTTTTTCAAAAGCATTTCTGCCTTTCTACTGTTTTCTTTTTCTTTTTTTGTTGGTGGGGGAGGGGGGGGGGGTCAATAAATCATGTTATTACACTTTTATTTTATGGGTTGTTTTTTTCACCCATATTCCCATTAGAGGGCAACCTTTCACCAAAGATCTGATTATTTCTATAAAACTCTGCACTACTATTGTGGTGCAGTGTATTATTCCTCTCAGCATTATTCTGACAGGCAGTGCATGGTTATGGCATTGTGAGGGATTTGTATGGGGTTATATAGTTTTTGGGGGAATTTTTATATATTTTTTCTATTTTCTTAATTTTATATTTCATACCAAATATGTTTTTTTAGGGATATTTTTGTATAAGTTTTTTTTCTTTTTTAATTATTTTATTAACCTTCTTTTTCTTTTATTGTTTTTAATGGAAATATGTCACCAGTGTCACCTACACAAAAGTGGCCGTACTGACAGATAGTGCAGGTGACACTGGTGACAACGGTACTTACCTTTTCCCGTTCAGTGGCGGGAATCTCCGGTGATCTTCTCTGTTAAGCTTCAGCTCTGGCCAGCTTGGTGCATGGGCGGAGCATAGGGACATCACCACTGCTGTTCTTTAGCAGCGGGACCAAGCAGGGAGCAGTAGCGGTGATGTCACTAAGCTCTGCCAATGCCCCTAGCCGCTGCTGCTCTCTGCTGGACTCGTAGCAGCAGTGACATTCCTAAGCTCCACTCGTGCCCCAAGCCGGGCCTAGAGCTGAAGCTTAACAGAGAAGATTACCGGAGATACCCTCCACGGAACGGGACAAGGCAAGGACCGTTGTCATTAGTGTCACCTGCACTATCTGTTGGTACCGACAGGTTAGTGCTGGTGACACTGGTGACAAATTTCCTTTAACTATTCCCATCAAGGGACATTGAGCAGCAATCTTTCGATAGCTATGTAATAATACACTGCACTAGTGTCTTAGGCCTCTTGTCATTATTCTAAAAGACAATGTATGGTTACAGTATTGTCAGGGGTTTTATTTTGGGTTTTTGGTTTTAAATTTTTTTTTCTTTTTTTAATGTTTTTTTTTAGAGTGTTCTGTTTAAATATTTTTTTTAACTTTTTTTTCTTTATTTTTTATTTTTTGGTCTTTTTTAACAAATACGATGAGAGGCCTTTCCCCAGTGATCTTTTGATCACCCATATAATACATTGCAATAGTGTTATAGTGCAGTGTATTATCGCTGTCAGCATTATGTTGACAGCCGATTTTTAATTATAGCTTATGTGAGGGGAGAAATGGGTTATTTTTTTTAATTCTTTTTTATATAAACATTGATTTTTTTGTAGGGGTTGGGGTGGGGTGAATTATTTTATAAATTGTTTATTTTTAACTTCATTTACATAGGATCCGGGCAGAATACATTGCCATCTATGATGACGGTAATGTACGCTTGGAACCTCCGGCAATAGTTATTCCGGCTGAAAATTCCTAGCTAGCCTTTAAGTTTTTTTTTACAAAGGGGAATTTTAACAGCGATCTTAAGATCGCTCATATAATACACTGCCCTAGTATTAAAGTGCAGTGTATTATGTGTTTCATGATTATTTCAACAGGCTATGTATTATTATGGCTATAGTCTTTTAATATATAGTTTTTTAATTCTCATTATTTTTATAATTATATATTTGTAGCAAAAACAAATTATTGATTTCTCTTCACATTACAGTTATGTTCTAAATCTGCAGTCAGTTTGTCTAAAGGAAACTTGTAAAACTTGGGGTAAGTCGGGTCTATTCTATTAAATATTGATAAAGGAATTCCTACTAATAAAAAACAGATATTAAGGATCATAAATGTTCCTATTCTCTGTACCTGAGACATGGTTGTGTTATATAAGAAGCTGTCCATAGACGATATGCTTATTAACAACACATATATGTTCATGTATAAGGTGGAGACTATGACATCTCTGCAGGTCTAGATATTACATCTAGCCTGATTGTTATCAGTAATTAATATAAATATTAATTACCTGTCCTGTGGTTCCTTTCTTGCAGTTGACGGGGGTATAGGTCACTTTCACCTTCTCACCGGACATCAGTCACCTGTAAAAAGACACAGGTATGATAACATGTTCCTGATACATGCTACAGACGCTAATATATATAACACTCTAGGGCCAGAACTACTTATCTCAGGGATTATGAAACCGCATAAGAAAAAGGAACAAAAAAAAAATGGAACACATTGGGATTTAGATGATAGGGATTTTTATTTCTATAGTAGTGCAGTGTACTACTCCTCCCATCATCCCAGGATGATGTTGACGCAGACTATTGACAGGTTTTTGGAGGGTTTGTTTTTGTAATGTTTGGGTTATGTCTTAATTTTCATTTATTTATTCATACATTTTAAGGGTAATATATGTTTTCTTTGGGGGAGGGGGCAGAAATTGTTATAAATTATTATTGTGTATTTCTTTTTTCAAAAGCATTTCTGCCTTTCTACTGTTTTCTTTTTCTTTTTTTGTTGGTGGGGGAGGGGGGGGGGTCAATAAATCATGTTATTACACTTTTATTTTATGGGTTGTTTTTTTCACCCATATTCCCATTAGAGGGCAACCTTTCACCAAAGATCTGATTATTTCTATAAAACTCTGCACTACTATTGTGGTGCAGTGTATTATTCCTCTCAGCATTATTCTGACAGGCAGTGCATGGTTATGGCATTGTGAGGGATTTGTATGGGGTTATATAGTTTTTGGGGGAATTTTTATATATTTTTTCTATTTTCTTAATTTTATATTTCATACCAAATATGTTTTTTTAGGGATATTTTTGTAGAAGGTTTTTTACTTTTTTAATTATTTTATTAACCTTCTTTTTCTTTTATTGTTTTTAATGGAAATATGTCACCAGTGTCACCTACACAAAAGTGGCCGTACTGACAGATAGTGCAGGTGACACTGGTGACAACGGTACTTACCTTTTCCCGTTCAGTGGCGGGAATCTCCGGTGATCTTCTCTGTTAAGCTTCAGCTCTGGCCAGCTTGGTGCATGGGCGGAGCATAGGGACATCACCACTGCTGTTCTTTAGCAGCGGGACCAAGCAGGGAGCAGCAGCGGTGATGTCACTAAGCTCTGCCAATGCCCCTAGCCGCTGCTGCTCTCTGCTGGACTCGTAGCAGCAGTGACATTCCTAAGCTCCACTCGTGCCCCAAGTCGGGCCCAGAGCTGAAGCATAACAGAGAAGATTACCGGAGATCCCCTCCACGGAACGGGACAAGGCAAGGACCGTTGTCATTAGTGTCACCTGCACTATCTGTTGGTACCGACAGGTTAGTGCAGGTGACACTGGTGACAAATTTCCTTTAACTATTCCCATCAAGGGACTTTGAGCAGCAATCTTTCGATAGCTATGTAATAATGCACTGCACTAGTGTCTTAGGCCTCTTGTCATTATTCTAAAAGACAATGTATGGTTACAGTATTGTCAGGGGTTTTATTTCGGGTTTTTGGTTTTTACATTTTTTTTCTTTTTTTAATATGTTTTTTTTTAGGGTGTTCTGTTTAAATATTTTTTTTCACTTTTTTTTCTTTATTTTCTATTTTTTGGTCTTTTTTTTAACAAATTCGATGAGAGGCCTTTCCCCAGTGATCTTGTGATCACCCATATATTACATTGCAATAGTGTTATAGTGCAGTGTATTATCGCTGTCAGCATTATGTTGACAGCCGATTTTTAATTATAGCTTATGTGAGGGGAGAAATGGGTTATTTTTTTTAATTCTTTTTTATATAAATATTTATTTTTTTGTAGGGGTTGGGGTGGGGTGAATTATTTTATAAATTGTTTATTTTTAACTTCATTTACATAGGATCCGGGCAGAATACATTGCCATCTATGATGACGGTAATGTATGCTTGGAACCTCCGGCAATAGTTATTCCGGCTGAAAATTCCTAGCTAGCCTTTACGTTTTTTTTTACAAAGGGGACTTTTAACAGCGATCTTAAGATCGCTCATATAATACACTGCACTAGTATTAAAGTGCAGTGTATTATGCGCTTCATGATTATTTCAACAGGCTATGTATTATTATGGCTCTAGTCTTTTAATATATAGTTTTTTAATTCTCATTATTTTTATAATTATATATTTGTAGCAAAAACAAATTATAGATTTTTCTTTACATTACAGTTATGTTCTAAATCTGCAGTCAGTTTGTCTAAAGGAAACTTGTAAACCTTGGGGTAAGTTGGGTCTATTCTATTAAATATTGATAAAGGAATTCCTACAAATAAAAAACAGATATTAAGGATCATAAATGTTCCTATTCTCTGTACCTGAGACATGGTTGTGTTATATAAGAAGCTGTCCATAGACGATATGCTTATTAACAACACATATATGTTCATGTATAAGGTGGAGACTATGACATCTCTGCAGGTCTAGATATTACATCTAGCCTGATTGTTATCAGTAATTAATATAAATATTAATTACCTGTCCTGTAGTTCCTTTCTTGCAGTTGACGGGGGTATAGGTCACTTTCACCTTCTCACCGGACATCAGTCACCTGTAAAAAGACACAGGTATGATAACATGTTCCTGATACATGCTACAGACGCTAATATATATAACACTCTAGGGCCAGAACTACTTATCTCAGGGATTATGAAACCGCATAAGAAAAAGGAACAAAAAAAAAAATGGAACACATTGGGATTTAGATGATAGGGATTTTTATTTCTATAGTAGTGCAGTGTACTACTCCTCCCATCATCCCAGGATGATGTTGACGCAGACTATTGACAGGTTTTTGGAGGGTTTGTTTTTGTAATGTTTGGGTTATGTCTTAATTTTCATTTATTTATTCATACATTTTAAGGGTAATATATGTTTTCTTTGGGGGAGGGGGCAGAAAATTTTATAAATTATTATTGTGTATTTCTTTTTTCAAAAGCATTTCTGCCTTTCTACTGTTTTCTTTTTCTTTTTTTGTTGGTGGGGGAGGGGGGGTCAATAAATCATGTTATTACACTTTTATTTTATGGGTTGTTTTTTTCACCCATATTCCCATTAGAGGGCAACCTTTCACCAAAGATCTGATTATTTCTATAAAACTCTGCACTACTATTGTGGTGCAGTGTATTATTCCTCTCAGCATTATTCTGACAGGCAGTGCATGGTTATGGCATTGTGAGGGATTTGTATGGGGTTATATAGTTTTTGGGGGAATTTTTATATATTTTTTCTATTTTCTTAATTTTATATTTCATACCAAATATGTTTTTTTAGGGATATTTTTGTAGAAGGTTTTTTTCTTTTTTAATTATTTTATTAACCTTCTTTTTCTTTTATTGTTTTTAATGGAAATATGTCACCAGTGTCACCTACACAAAAGTGGCCGTACTGACAGATAGTGCAGGTGACACTGGTGACAACGGTACTTACCTTTTCCCGTTCAGTGGCGGGAATCTCCGGTGATCTTCTCTGTTAAGCTTCAGCTCTGGCCAGCTTGGTGCATGGGCGGAGCATAGGGACATCACCACTGCTGTTCTTTAGCAGCGGGACCAAGCAGGGAGCAGTAGCGGTGATGTCACTAAGCTCTGCCAATGCCCCTAGCCGCTGCTGCTCTCTGCTGGACTCGTAGCAGCAGTGACATTCCTAAGCTCCACTCGTGCCCCAAGCCGGGCCTAGAGCTGAAGCTTAACAGAGAAGATTACCGGAGATCCCCTCCACGGAACGGGACAAGGCAAGGACCGTTGTCATTAGTGTCACCTGCACTATCTGTTGGTACCGACAGGTTAGTGCTGGTGACACTGGTGACAAATTTCCTTTAACTATTCCCATCAAGGGACATTGAGCAGCAATCTTTCGATAGCTATGTAATAATACACTGCACTAGTGTCTTAGGCCTCTTGTCATTATTCTAAAAGACAATGTATGGTTACAGTATTGTCAGGGGTTTTATTTTGGGTTTTTGGTTTTAAATTTTTTTTTCTTTTTTTAATGTTTTTTTTTAGAGTGTTCTGTTTAAATATTTTTTTTAACTTTTTTTTCTTTATTTTTTATTTTTTGGTCTTTTTTAACAAATACGATGAGAGGCCTTTCCCCAGTGATCTTTTGATCACCCATATAATACATTGCAATAGTGTTATAGTGCAGTGTATTATCGCTGTCAGCATTATGTTGACAGCCGATTTTTAATTATAGCTTATGTGAGGGGAGAAATGGGTTATTTTTTTTTATTCTTTTTTATATAAACATTGATTTTTTTGTAGGGGTTGGGGTGGGGTGAATTATTTTATAAATTGTTTATTTTTAACTTCATTTACATAGGATCCGGGCAGAATACATTGCCATCTATGATGACGGTAATGTACGCTTGGAACCTCCGGCAATAGTTATTCCGGCTGAAAATTCCTAGCTAGCCTTTAAGTTTTTTTTTACAAAGGGGAATTTTAACAGCGATCTTAAGATCGCTCATATAATACACTGCCCTAGTATTAAAGTGCAGTGTATTATGTGTTTCATGATTATTTCAACAGGCTATGTATTATTATGGCTATAGTCTTTTAATATATAGTTTTTTAATTCTCATTATTTTTATAATTATATATTTGTAGCAAAAACAAATTATTGATTTCTCTTCACATTACAGTTATGTTCTAAATCTGCAGTCAGTTTGTCTAAAGGAAACTTGTAAAACTTGGGGTAAGTCGGGTCTATTCTATTAAATATTGATAAAGGAATTCCTACTAATAAAAAACAGATATTAAGGATCATAAATGTTCCTATTCTCTGTACCTGAGACATGGTTGTGTTATATAAGAAGCTGTCCATAGACGATATGCTTATTAACAACACATATATGTTCATGTATAAGGTGGAGACTATGACATCTCTGCAGGTCTAGATATTACATCTAGCCTGATTGTTATCAGTAATTAATATAAATATTAATTACCTGTCCTGTGGTTCCTTTCTTGCAGTTGACGGGGGTATAGGTCACTTTCACCTTCTCACCGGACATCAGTCACCTGTAAAAAGACACAGGTATGATAACATCTTCCTGATACATGCTACAGACGCTAATATATATAACACTCTAGGGCCAGAACTACTTATCTCAGGGATTATGAAACCGCATAAGAAAAAGGAACAAAAAAAAAATGGAACACATTGGGATTTAGATGATAGGGATTTTTATTTCTATAGTAGTGCAGTGTACTACTCCTCCCATCATCCCAGGATGATGTTGACGCAGACTATTGACAGGTTTTTGGAGGGTTTGTTTTTGTAATGTTTGGGTTATGTCTTAATTTTCATTTATTTATTCATACATTTTAAGGGTAATATATGTTTTCTTTGGGGGAGGGGGCAGAAAATGTTATAAATTATTATTGTGTATTTCTTTTTTCAAAAGCATTTCTGCCTTTCTACTGTTTTCTTTTTCTTTTTTTGTTGGTGGGGGAGGGGGGGGGGGTCAATAAATCATGTTATTACACTTTTATTTTATGGGTTGTTTTTTTCACCCATATTCCCATTAGAGGGCAACCTTTCACCAAAGATCTGATTATTTCTATAAAACTCTGCACTACTATTGTGGTGCAGTGTATTATTCCTCTCAGCATTATTCTGACAGGCAGTGCATGGTTATGGCATTGTGAGGGATTTGTATGGGGTTATATAGTTTTTGGGGGAATTTTTATATATTTTTTCTATTTTCTTAATTTTATATTTCATACCAAATATGTTTTTTTAGGGATATTTTTGTATAAGTTTTTTTTCTTTTTTAATTATTTTATTAACCTTCTTTTTCTTTTATTGTTTTTAATGGAAATATGTCACCAGTGTCACCTACACAAAAGTGGCCGTACTGACAGATAGTGCAGGTGACACTGGTGACAACGGTACTTACCTTTTCCCGTTCAGTGGCGGGAATCTCCGGTGATCTTCTCTGTTAAGCTTCAGCTCTGGCCAGCTTGGTGCATGGGCGGAGCATAGGGACATCACCACTGCTGTTCTTTAGCAGCGGGACCAAGCAGGGAGCAGTAGCGGTGATGTCACTAAGCTCTGCCAATGCCCCTAGCCGCTGCTGCTCTCTGCTGGACTCGTAGCAGCAGTGACATTCCTAAGCTCCACTCGTGCCCCAAGCCGGGCCTAGAGCTGAAGCTTAACAGAGAAGATTACCGGAGATACCCTCCACGGAACGGGACAAGGCAAGGACCGTTGTCATTAGTGTCACCTGCACTATCTGTTGGTACCGACAGGTTAGTGCTGGTGACACTGGTGACAAATTTCCTTTAACTATTCCCATCAAGGGACATTGAGCAGCAATCTTTCGATAGCTATGTAATAATACACTGCACTAGTGTCTTAGGCCTCTTGTCATTATTCTAAAAGACAATGTATGGTTACAGTATTGTCAGGGGTTTTATTTTGGGTTTTTGGTTTTAAATTTTTTTTTCTTTTTTTAATGTTTTTTTTTAGAGTGTTCTGTTTAAATATTTTTTTTAACTTTTTTTTCTTTATTTTTTATTTTTTGGTCTTTTTTAACAAATACGATGAGAGGCCTTTCCCCAGTGATCTTTTGATCACCCATATAATACATTGCAATAGTGTTATAGTGCAGTGTATTATCGCTGTCAGCATTATGTTGACAGCCGATTTTTAATTATAGCTTATGTGAGGGGAGAAATGGGTTATTTTTTTTAATTCTTTTTTATATAAACATTGATTTTTTTGTAGGGGTTGGGGTGGGGTGAATTATTTTATAAATTGTTTATTTTTAACTTCATTTACATAGGATCCGGGCAGAATACATTGCCATCTATGATGACGGTAATGTACGCTTGGAACCTCCGGCAATAGTTATTCCGGCTGAAAATTCCTAGCTAGCCTTTAAGTTTTTTTTTACAAAGGGGAATTTTAACAGCGATCTTAAGATCGCTCATATAATACACTGCCCTAGTATTAAAGTGCAGTGTATTATGTGTTTCATGATTATTTCAACAGGCTATGTATTATTATGGCTATAGTCTTTTAATATATAGTTTTTTAATTCTCATTATTTTTATAATTATATATTTGTAGCAAAAACAAATTATTGATTTCTCTTCACATTACAGTTATGTTCTAAATCTGCAGTCAGTTTGTCTAAAGGAAACTTGTAAAACTTGGGGTAAGTCGGGTCTATTCTATTAAATATTGATAAAGGAATTCCTACTAATAAAAAACAGATATTAAGGATCATAAATGTTCCTATTCTCTGTACCTGAGACATGGTTGTGTTATATAAGAAGCTGTCCATAGACGATATGCTTATTAACAACACATATATGTTCATGTATAAGGTGGAGACTATGACATCTCTGCAGGTCTAGATATTACATCTAGCCTGATTGTTATCAGTAATTAATATAAATATTAATTACCTGTCCTGTGGTTCCTTTCTTGCAGTTGACGGGGGTATAGGTCACTTTCACCTTCTCACCGGACATCAGTCACCTGTAAAAAGACACAGGTATGATAACATGTTCCTGATACATGCTACAGACGCTAATATATATAACACTCTAGGGCCAGAACTACTTATCTCAGGGATTATGAAACCGCATAAGAAAAAGGAACAAAAAAAAAATGGAACACATTGGGATTTAGATGATAGGGATTTTTATTTCTATAGTAGTGCAGTGTACTACTCCTCCCATCATCCCAGGATGATGTTGACGCAGACTATTGACAGGTTTTTGGAGGGTTTGTTTTTGTAATGTTTGGGTTATGTCTTAATTTTCATTTATTTATTCATACATTTTAAGGGTAATATATGTTTTCTTTGGGGGAGGGGGCAGAAATTGTTATAAATTATTATTGTGTATTTCTTTTTTCAAAAGCATTTCTGCCTTTCTACTGTTTTCTTTTTCTTTTTTTGTTGGTGGGGGAGGGGGGGGGGGTCAATAAATCATGTTATTACACTTTTATTTTATGGGTTGTTTTTTTCACCCATATTCCCATTAGAGGGCAACCTTTCACCAAAGATCTGATTATTTCTATAAAACTCTGCACTACTATTGTGGTGCAGTGTATTATTCCTCTCAGCATTATTCTGACAGGCAGTGCATGGTTATGGCATTGTGAGGGATTTGTATGGGGTTATATAGTTTTTGGGGGAATTTTTATATATTTTTTCTATTTTCTTAATTTTATATTTCATACCAAATATGTTTTTTTAGGGATATTTTTGTAGAAGGTTTTTTACTTTTTTAATTATTTTATTAACCTTCTTTTTCTTTTATTGTTTTTAATGGAAATATGTCACCAGTGTCACCTACACAAAAGTGGCCGTACTGACAGATAGTGCAGGTGACACTGGTGACAACGGTACTTACCTTTTCCCGTTCAGTGGCGGGAATCTCCGGTGATCTTCTCTGTTAAGCTTCAGCTCTGGCCAGCTTGGTGCATGGGCGGAGCATAGGGACATCACCACTGCTGTTCTTTAGCAGCGGGACCAAGCAGGGAGCAGCAGCGGTGATGTCACTAAGCTCTGCCAATGCCCCTAGCCGCTGCTGCTCTCTGCTGGACTCGTAGCAGCAGTGACATTCCTAAGCTCCACTCGTGCCCCAAGTCGGGCCCAGAGCTGAAGCATAACAGAGAAGATTACCGGAGATCCCCTCCACGGAACGGGACAAGGCAAGGACCGTTGTCATTAGTGTCACCTGCACTATCTGTTGGTACCGACAGGTTAGTGCAGGTGACACTGGTGACAAATTTCCTTTAACTATTCCCATCAAGGGACTTTGAGCAGCAATCTTTCGATAGCTATGTAATAATGCACTGCACTAGTGTCTTAGGCCTCTTGTCATTATTCTAAAAGACAATGTATGGTTACAGTATTGTCAGGGGTTTTATTTCGGGTTTTTGGTTTTTACATTTTTTTTCTTTTTTTAATATGTTTTTTTTTAGGGTGTTCTGTTTAAATATTTTTTTTCACTTTTTTTTCTTTATTTTCTATTTTTTGGTCTTTTTTTTAACAAATTCGATGAGAGGCCTTTCCCCAGTGATCTTGTGATCACCCATATATTACATTGCAATAGTGTTATAGTGCAGTGTATTATCGCTGTCAGCATTATGTTGACAGCCGATTTTTAATTATAGCTTATGTGAGGGGAGAAATGGGTTATTTTTTTTAATTCTTTTTTATATAAATATTTATTTTTTTGTAGGGGTTGGGGTGGGGTGAATTATTTTATAAATTGTTTATTTTTAACTTCATTTACATAGGATCCGGGCAGAATACATTGCCATCTATGATGACGGTAATGTATGCTTGGAACCTCCGGCAATAGTTATTCCGGCTGAAAATTCCTAGCTAGCCTTTACGTTTTTTTTTACAAAGGGGACTTTTAACAGCGATCTTAAGATCGCTCATATAATACACTGCACTAGTATTAAAGTGCAGTGTATTATGCGCTTCATGATTATTTCAACAGGCTATGTATTATTATGGCTCTAGTCTTTTAATATATAGTTTTTTAATTCTCATTATTTTTATAATTATATATTTGTAGCAAAAACAAATTATAGATTTTTCTTTACATTACAGTTATGTTCTAAATCTGCAGTCAGTTTGTCTAAAGGAAACTTGTAAACCTTGGGGTAAGTTGGGTCTATTCTATTAAATATTGATAAAGGAATTCCTACAAATAAAAAACAGATATTAAGGATCATAAATGTTCCTATTCTCTGTACCTGAGACATGGTTGTGTTATATAAGAAGCTGTCCATAGACGATATGCTTATTAACAACACATATATGTTCATGTATAAGGTGGAGACTATGACATCTCTGCAGGTCTAGATATTACATCTAGCCTGATTGTTATCAGTAATTAATATAAATATTAATTACCTGTCCTGTAGTTCCTTTCTTGCAGTTGACGGGGGTATAGGTCACTTTCACCTTCTCACCGGACATCAGTCACCTGTAAAAAGACACAGGTATGATAACATGTTCCTGATACATGCTACAGACGCTAATATATATAACACTCTAGGGCCAGAACTACTTATCTCAGGGATTATGAAACCGCATAAGAAAAAGGAACAAAAAAAAAAATGGAACACATTGGGATTTAGATGATAGGGATTTTTATTTCTATAGTAGTGCAGTGTACTACTCCTCCCATCATCCCAGGATGATGTTGACGCAGACTATTGACAGGTTTTTGGAGGGTTTGTTTTTGTAATGTTTGGGTTATGTCTTAATTTTCATTTATTTATTCATACATTTTAAGGGTAATATATGTTTTCTTTGGGGGAGGGGGCAGAAAATTTTATAAATTATTATTGTGTATTTCTTTTTTCAAAAGCATTTCTGCCTTTCTACTGTTTTCTTTTTCTTTTTTTGTTGGTGGGGGAGGGGGGGTCAATAAATCATGTTATTACACTTTTATTTTATGGGTTGTTTTTTTCACCCATATTCCCATTAGAGGGCAACCTTTCACCAAAGATCTGATTATTTCTATAAAACTCTGCACTACTATTGTGGTGCAGTGTATTATTCCTCTCAGCATTATTCTGACAGGCAGTGCATGGTTATGGCATTGTGAGGGATTTGTATGGGGTTATATAGTTTTTGGGGGAATTTTTATATATTTTTTCTATTTTCTTAATTTTATATTTCATACCAAATATGTTTTTTTAGGGATATTTTTGTAGAAGGTTTTTTTCTTTTTTAATTATTTTATTAACCTTCTTTTTCTTTTATTGTTTTTAATGGAAATATGTCACCAGTGTCACCTACACAAAAGTGGCCGTACTGACAGATAGTGCAGGTGACACTGGTGACAACGGTACTTACCTTTTCCCGTTCAGTGGCGGGAATCTCCGGTGATCTTCTCTGTTAAGCTTCAGCTCTGGCCAGCTTGGTGCATGGGCGGAGCATAGGGACATCACCACTGCTGTTCTTTAGCAGCGGGACCAAGCAGGGAGCAGTAGCGGTGATGTCACTAAGCTCTGCCAATGCCCCTAGCCGCTGCTGCTCTCTGCTGGACTCGTAGCAGCAGTGACATTCCTAAGCTCCACTCGTGCCCCAAGCCGGGCCTAGAGCTGAAGCTTAACAGAGAAGATTACCGGAGATCCCCTCCACGGAACGGGACAAGGCAAGGACCGTTGTCATTAGTGTCACCTGCACTATCTGTTGGTACCGACAGGTTAGTGCTGGTGACACTGGTGACAAATTTCCTTTAACTATTCCCATCAAGGGACATTGAGCAGCAATCTTTCGATAGCTATGTAATAATACACTGCACTAGTGTCTTAGGCCTCTTGTCATTATTCTAAAAGACAATGTATGGTTACAGTATTGTCAGGGGTTTTATTTTGGGTTTTTGGTTTTAAATTTTTTTTTCTTTTTTTAATGTTTTTTTTTAGAGTGTTCTGTTTAAATATTTTTTTTAACTTTTTTTTCTTTATTTTTTATTTTTTGGTCTTTTTTAACAAATACGATGAGAGGCCTTTCCCCAGTGATCTTTTGATCACCCATATAATACATTGCAATAGTGTTATAGTGCAGTGTATTATCGCTGTCAGCATTATGTTGACAGCCGATTTTTAATTATAGCTTATGTGAGGGGAGAAATGGGTTATTTTTTTTTATTCTTTTTTATATAAACATTGATTTTTTTGTAGGGGTTGGGGTGGGGTGAATTATTTTATAAATTGTTTATTTTTAACTTCATTTACATAGGATCCGGGCAGAATACATTGCCATCTATGATGACGGTAATGTACGCTTGGAACCTCCGGCAATAGTTATTCCGGCTGAAAATTCCTAGCTAGCCTTTAAGTTTTTTTTTACAAAGGGGAATTTTAACAGCGATCTTAAGATCGCTCATATAATACACTGCCCTAGTATTAAAGTGCAGTGTATTATGTGTTTCATGATTATTTCAACAGGCTATGTATTATTATGGCTATAGTCTTTTAATATATAGTTTTTTAATTCTCATTATTTTTATAATTATATATTTGTAGCAAAAACAAATTATTGATTTCTCTTCACATTACAGTTATGTTCTAAATCTGCAGTCAGTTTGTCTAAAGGAAACTTGTAAAACTTGGGGTAAGTCGGGTCTATTCTATTAAATATTGATAAAGGAATTCCTACTAATAAAAAACAGATATTAAGGATCATAAATGTTCCTATTCTCTGTACCTGAGACATGGTTGTGTTATATAAGAAGCTGTCCATAGACGATATGCTTATTAACAACACATATATGTTCATGTATAAGGTGGAGACTATGACATCTCTGCAGGTCTAGATATTACATCTAGCCTGATTGTTATCAGTAATTAATATAAATATTAATTACCTGTCCTGTGGTTCCTTTCTTGCAGTTGACGGGGGTATAGGTCACTTTCACCTTCTCACCGGACATCAGTCACCTGTAAAAAGACACAGGTATGATAACATCTTCCTGATACATGCTACAGACGCTAATATATATAACACTCTAGGGCCAGAACTACTTATCTCAGGGATTATGAAACCGCATAAGAAAAAGGAACAAAAAAAAAATGGAACACATTGGGATTTAGATGATAGGGATTTTTATTTCTATAGTAGTGCAGTGTACTACTCCTCCCATCATCCCAGGATGATGTTGACGCAGACTATTGACAGGTTTTTGGAGGGTTTGTTTTTGTAATGTTTGGGTTATGTCTTAATTTTCATTTATTTATTCATACATTTTAAGGGTAATATATGTTTTCTTTGGGGGAGGGGGCAGAAAATGTTATAAATTATTATTGTGTATTTCTTTTTTCAAAAGCATTTCTGCCTTTCTACTGTTTTCTTTTTCTTTTTTTGTTGGTGGGGGAGGGGGGGGGGGGTCAATAAATCATGTTATTACACTTTTATTTTATGGGTTGTTTTTTTCACCCATATTCCCATTAGAGGGCAACCTTTCACCAAAGATCTGATTATTTCTATAAAACTCTGCACTACTATTGTGGTGCAGTGTATTATTCCTCTCAGCATTATTCTGACAGGCAGTGCATGGTTATGGCATTGTGAGGGATTTGTATGGGGTTATATAGTTTTTGGGGGAATTTTTATATATTTTTTCTATTTTCTTAATTTTATATTTCATACCAAATATGTTTTTTTAGGGATATTTTTGTATAAGTTTTTTTTCTTTTTTAATTATTTTATTAACCTTCTTTTTCTTTTATTGTTTTTAATGGAAATATGTCACCAGTGTCACCTACACAAAAGTGGCCGTACTGACAGATAGTGCAGGTGACACTGGTGACAACGGTACTTACCTTTTCCCGTTCAGTGGCGGGAATCTCCGGTGATCTTCTCTGTTAAGCTTCAGCTCTGGCCAGCTTGGTGCATGGGCGGAGCATAGGGACATCACCACTGCTGTTCTTTAGCAGCGGGACCAAGCAGGGAGCAGTAGCGGTGATGTCACGAAGCTCTGCCAATGCCCCTAGCCGCTGCTGCTCTCTGCTGGACTCGTAGCAGCAGTGACATTCCTAAGCTCCACTCGTGCCCCAAGCCGGGCCTAGAGCTGAAGCTTAACAGAGAAGATTACCAGAGATCCCCTCCACGGAACGGGACAAGGCAAGGACCGTTGTCATTAGTGTCACCTGCACTATCTGTTGGTACCGACAGGTTAGTGCTGGTGACACTGGTGACAAATTTCCTTTAACTATTCCCATCAAGGGACATTGAGCAGCAATCTTTCGATAGCTATGTAATAATACACTGCACTAGTGTCTTAGGCCTCTTGTCATTATTCTAAAAGACAATGTATGGTTACAGTATTGTCAGGGGTTTTATTTTGGGTTTTTGGTTTTAAATTTTTTTTTCTTTTTTTAATGTTTTTTTTTAGAGTGTTCTGTTTAAATATTTTTTTTAACTTTTTTTTCTTTATTTTTTATTTTTTGGTCTTTTTTTAACAAATACGATGAGAGGCCTTTCCCCAGTGATCTTTTGATCACCCATATAATACATTGCAATAGTGTTATAGTGCAGTGTATTATCGCTGTCAGCATTATGTTGACAGCCGATTTTTAATTATAGCTTATGTGAGGGGAGAAATGGGTTATTTTTTTTAATTCTTTTTTATATAAACATTGATTTTTTTGTAGGGGTTGGGGTGGGGTGAATTATTTTATAAATTGTTTATTTTTAACTTCATTTACATAGGATCCGGGCAGAATACATTGCCATCTATGATGACGGTAATGTACGCTTGGAACCTCCGGCAATAGTTATTCCGGCTGAAAATTCCTAGCTAGCCTTTAAGTTTTTTTTTACAAAGGGGAATTTTAACAGCGATCTTAAGATCGCTCATATAATACACTGCACTAGTATTAAAGTGCAGTGTATTATGTGTTTCATGATTATTTCAACAGGCTATGTATTATTATGGCTATAGTCTTTTAATATATAGTTTTTTAATTCTCATTATTTTTATAATTATATATTTGTAGCAAAAACAAATTATTGATTTCTCTTCACATTACAGTTATGTTCTAAATCTGCAGTCAGTTTGTCTAAAGGAAACTTGTAAAACTTGGGGTAAGTCGGGTCTATTCTATTAAATATTGATAAAGGAATTCCTACTAATAAAAAACAGATATTAAGGATCATAAATGTTCCTATTCTCTGTACCTGAGACATGGTTGTGTTATATAAGAAGCTGTCCATAGACGATATGCTTATTAACAACACATATATGTTCATGTATAAGGTGGAGACTATGACATCTCTGCAGGTCTAGATATTACATCTAGCCTGATTGTTATCAGTAATTAATATAAATATTAATTACCTGTCCTGTGGTTCCTTTCTTGCAGTTGACGGGGGTACAGGTCACTTTCACCTTCTCACCGGACATCAGTCACCTGTAAAAAGACACAGGTATGATAACATGTTCCTGATACATGCTACAGACGCTAATATATATAACACTCTAGGGCCAGAACTACTTATCTCAGGGATTATGAAACCGCATAAGAAAAAGGAACAAAAAAAAAATGGAACACATTGGGATTTAGATGATAGGGATTTTTATTTCTATAGTAGTGCAGTGTACTACTCCTCCCATCATCCCAGGATGATGTTGACGCAGACTATTGACAGGTTTTTGGAGGGTTTGTTTTTGTAATGTTTGGGTTATGTCTTAATTTTCATTTATTTATTCATACATTTTAAGGGTAATATATGTTTTCTTTGGGGGAGGGGGCAGAAAATGTTATAAATTATTATTGTGTATTTCTTTTTTCAAAAGCATTTCTGCCTTTCTACTGTTTTCTTTTTCTTTTTTTGTTGGTGGGGGAGGGGGGGGGGTCAATAAATCATGTTATTACACTTTTATTTTATGGGTTGTTTTTTTCACCCATATTCCCATTAGAGGGCAACCTTTCACCAAAGATCTGATTATTTCTATAAAACTCTGCACTACTATTGTGGTGCAGTGTATTATTCCTCTCAGCATTATTCTGACAGGCAGTGCATGGTTATGGCATTGTGAGGGATTTGTATGGGGTTATATAGTTTTTGGGGGAATTTTTATATATTTTTTCTATTTTCTTAATTTTATATTTCATACCAAATATGTTTTTTTAGGGATATTTTTGTAGAAGGTTTTTTACTTTTTTAATTATTTTATTAACCTTCTTTTTCTTTTATTGTTTTTAATGGAAATATGTCACCAGTGTCACCTACACAAAAGTGGCCGTACTGACAGATAGTGCAGGTGACACTGGTGACAACGGTACTTACCTTTTCCCGTTCAGTGGCGGGAATCTCCGGTGATCTTCTCTGTTAAGCTTCAGCTCTGGCCAGCTTGGTGCATGGGCGGAGCATAGGGACATCACCACTGCTGTTCTTTAGCAGCGGGACCAAGCAGGGAGCAGTAGCGGTGATGTCACTAAGCTCTGCCAATGCCCCTAGCCGCTGCTGCTCTCTGCTGGACTCGTAGCAGCAGTGACATTCCTAAGCTCCACTCGTGCCCCAAGCCGGGCCTAGAGCTGAAGCTTAACAGAGAAGATTACCGGAGATCCCCTCCACGGAACGGGACAAGGCAAGGACCGTTGTCATTAGTGTCACCTGCACTATCTGTTGGTACCGACAGGTTAGTGCTGGTGACACTGGTGACAAATTTCCTTTAACTATTCCCATCAAGGGACATTGAGCAGCAATCTTTCGATAGCTATGTAATAATACACTGCACTAGTGTCTTAGGCCTCTTGTCATTATTCTAAAAGACAATGTATGGTTACAGTATTGTCAGGGGTTTTATTTTGGGTTTTTGGTTTTAAATTTTTTTTTCTTTTTTTAATGTTTTTTTTTAGAGTGTTCTGTTTAAATATTTTTTTTAACTTTTTTTTCTTTATTTTTTATTTTTTGGTCTTTTTTAACAAATACGATGAGAGGCCTTTCCCCAGTGATCTTTTGATCACCCATATAATACATTGCAATAGTGTTATAGTGCAGTGTATTATCGCTGTCAGCATTATGTTGACAGCCGATTTTTAATTATAGCTTATGTGAGGGGAGAAATGGGTTATTTTTTTTTATTCTTTTTTATATAAACATTGATTTTTTTGTAGGGGTTGGGGTGGGGTGAATTATTTTATAAATTGTTTATTTTTAACTTCATTTACATAGGATCCGGGCAGAATACATTGCCATCTATGATGACGGTAATGTACGCTTGGAACCTCCGGCAATAGTTATTCCGGCTGAAAATTCCTAGCTAGCCTTTAAGTTTTTTTTTACAAAGGGGAATTTTAACAGCGATCTTAAGATCGCTCATATAATACACTGCCCTAGTATTAAAGTGCAGTGTATTATGTGTTTCATGATTATTTCAACAGGCTATGTATTATTATGGCTATAGTCTTTTAATATATAGTTTTTTAATTCTCATTATTTTTATAATTATATATTTGTAGCAAAAACAAATTATTGATTTCTCTTCACATTACAGTTATGTTCTAAATCTGCAGTCAGTTTGTCTAAAGGAAACTTGTAAAACTTGGGGTAAGTCGGGTCTATTCTATTAAATATTGATAAAGGAATTCCTACTAATAAAAAACAGATATTAAGGATCATAAATGTTCCTATTCTCTGTACCTGAGACATGGTTGTGTTATATAAGAAGCTGTCCATAGACGATATGCTTATTAACAACACATATATGTTCATGTATAAGGTGGAGACTATGACATCTCTGCAGGTCTAGATATTACATCTAGCCTGATTGTTATCAGTAATTAATATAAATATTAATTACCTGTCCTGTGGTTCCTTTCTTGCAGTTGACGGGGGTATAGGTCACTTTCACCTTCTCACCGGACATCAGTCACCTGTAAAAAGACACAGGTATGATAACATCTTCCTGATACATGCTACAGACGCTAATATATATAACACTCTAGGGCCAGAACTACTTATCTCAGGGATTATGAAACCGCATAAGAAAAAGGAACAAAAAAAAAATGGAACACATTGGGATTTAGATGATAGGGATTTTTATTTCTATAGTAGTGCAGTGTACTACTCCTCCCATCATCCCAGGATGATGTTGACGCAGACTATTGACAGGTTTTTGGAGGGTTTGTTTTTGTAATGTTTGGGTTATGTCTTAATTTTCATTTATTTATTCATACATTTTAAGGGTAATATATGTTTTCTTTGGGGGAGGGGGCAGAAAATGTTATAAATTATTATTGTGTATTTCTTTTTTCAAAAGCATTTCTGCCTTTCTACTGTTTTCTTTTTCTTTTTTTGTTGGTGGGGGAGGGGGGGGGGGGTCAATAAATCATGTTATTACACTTTTATTTTATGGGTTGTTTTTTTCACCCATATTCCCATTAGAGGGCAACCTTTCACCAAAGATCTGATTATTTCTATAAAACTCTGCACTACTATTGTGGTGCAGTGTATTATTCCTCTCAGCATTATTCTGACAGGCAGTGCATGGTTATGGCATTGTGAGGGATTTGTATGGGGTTATATAGTTTTTGGGGGAATTTTTATATATTTTTTCTATTTTCTTAATTTTATATTTCATACCAAATATGTTTTTTTAGGGATATTTTTGTATAAGTTTTTTTTCTTTTTTAATTATTTTATTAACCTTCTTTTTCTTTTATTGTTTTTAATGGAAATATGTCACCAGTGTCACCTACACAAAAGTGGCCGTACTGACAGATAGTGCAGGTGACACTGGTGACAACGGTACTTACCTTTTCCCGTTCAGTGGCGGGAATCTCCGGTGATCTTCTCTGTTAAGCTTCAGCTCTGGCCAGCTTGGTGCATGGGCGGAGCATAGGGACATCACCACTGCTGTTCTTTAGCAGCGGGACCAAGCAGGGAGCAGTAGCGGTGATGTCACGAAGCTCTGCCAATGCCCCTAGCCGCTGCTGCTCTCTGCTGGACTCGTAGCAGCAGTGACATTCCTAAGCTCCACTCGTGCCCCAAGCCGGGCCTAGAGCTGAAGCTTAACAGAGAAGATTACCAGAGATCCCCTCCACGGAACGGGACAAGGCAAGGACCGTTGTCATTAGTGTCACCTGCACTATCTGTTGGTACCGACAGGTTAGTGCTGGTGACACTGGTGACAAATTTCCTTTAACTATTCCCATCAAGGGACATTGAGCAGCAATCTTTCGATAGCTATGTAATAATACACTGCACTAGTGTCTTAGGCCTCTTGTCATTATTCTAAAAGACAATGTATGGTTACAGTATTGTCAGGGGTTTTATTTTGGGTTTTTGGTTTTAAATTTTTTTTTCTTTTTTTAATGTTTTTTTTTAGAGTGTTCTGTTTAAATATTTTTTTTAACTTTTTTTTCTTTATTTTTTATTTTTTGGTCTTTTTTTAACAAATACGATGAGAGGCCTTTCCCCAGTGATCTTTTGATCACCCATATAATACATTGCAATAGTGTTATAGTGCAGTGTATTATCGCTGTCAGCATTATGTTGACAGCCGATTTTTAATTATAGCTTATGTGAGGGGAGAAATGGGTTATTTTTTTTAATTCTTTTTTATATAAACATTGATTTTTTTGTAGGGGTTGGGGTGGGGTGAATTATTTTATAAATTGTTTATTTTTAACTTCATTTACATAGGATCCGGGCAGAATACATTGCCATCTATGATGACGGTAATGTACGCTTGGAACCTCCGGCAATAGTTATTCCGGCTGAAAATTCCTAGCTAGCCTTTAAGTTTTTTTTTACAAAGGGGAATTTTAACAGCGATCTTAAGATCGCTCATATAATACACTGCACTAGTATTAAAGTGCAGTGTATTATGTGTTTCATGATTATTTCAACAGGCTATGTATTATTATGGCTATAGTCTTTTAATATATAGTTTTTTAATTCTCATTATTTTTATAATTATATATTTGTAGCAAAAACAAATTATTGATTTCTCTTCACATTACAGTTATGTTCTAAATCTGCAGTCAGTTTGTCTAAAGGAAACTTGTAAAACTTGGGGTAAGTCGGGTCTATTCTATTAAATATTGATAAAGGAATTCCTACTAATAAAAAACAGATATTAAGGATCATAAATGTTCCTATTCTCTGTACCTGAGACATGGTTGTGTTATATAAGAAGCTGTCCATAGACGATATGCTTATTAACAACACATATATGTTCATGTATAAGGTGGAGACTATGACATCTCTGCAGGTCTAGATATTACATCTAGCCTGATTGTTATCAGTAATTAATATAAATATTAATTACCTGTCCTGTGGTTCCTTTCTTGCAGTTGACGGGGGTACAGGTCACTTTCACCTTCTCACCGGACATCAGTCACCTGTAAAAAGACACAGGTATGATAACATGTTCCTGATACATGCTACAGACGCTAATATATATAACACTCTAGGGCCAGAACTACTTATCTCAGGGATTATGAAACCGCATAAGAAAAAGGAACAAAAAAAAAATGGAACACATTGGGATTTAGATGATAGGGATTTTTATTTCTATAGTAGTGCAGTGTACTACTCCTCCCATCATCCCAGGATGATGTTGACGCAGACTATTGACAGGTTTTTGGAGGGTTTGTTTTTGTAATGTTTGGGTTATGTCTTAATTTTCATTTATTTATTCATACATTTTAAGGGTAATATATGTTTTCTTTGGGGGAGGGGGCAGAAAATGTTATAAATTATTATTGTGTATTTCTTTTTTCAAAAGCATTTCTGCCTTTCTACTGTTTTCTTTTTCTTTTTTTGTTGGTGGGGGAGGGGGGGGGTCAATAAATCATGTTATTACACTTTTATTTTATGGGTTGTTTTTTTCACCCATATTCCCATTAGAGGGCAACCTTTCACCAAAGATCTGATTATTTCTATAAAACTCTGCACTACTATTGTGGTGCAGTGTATTATTCCTCTCAGCATTATTCTGACAGGCAGTGCATGGTTATGGCATTGTGAGGGATTTGTATGGGGTTATATAGTTTTTGGGGGAATTTTTATATATTTTTTCTATTTTCTTAATTTTATATTTCATACCAAATATGTTTTTTTAGGGATATTTTTGTAGAAGGTTTTTTACTTTTTTAATTATTTTATTAACCTTCTTTTTCTTTTATTGTTTTTAATGGAAATATGTCACCAGTGTCACCTACACAAAAGTGGCCGTACTGACAGATAGTGCAGGTGACACTGGTGACAACGGTACTTACCTTTTCCCGTTCAGTGGCGGGAATCTCCGGTGATCTTCTCTGTTAAGCTTCAGCTCTGGCCAGCTTGGTGCATGGGCGGAGCATAGGGACATCACCACTGCTGTTCTTTAGCAGCGGGACCAAGCAGGGAGCAGTAGCGGTGATGTCACTAAGCTCTGCCAATGCCCCTAGCCGCTGCTGCTCTCTGCTGGACTCGTAGCAGCAGTGACATTCCTAAGCTCCACTCGTGCCCCAAGCCGGGCCTAGAGCTGAAGCTTAACAGAGAAGATTACCGGAGATCCCCTCCACGGAACGGGACAAGGCAAGGACCGTTGTCATTAGTGTCACCTGCACTATCTGTTGGTACCGACAGGTTAGTGCTGGTGACACTGGTGACAAATTTCCTTTAACTATTCCCATCAAGGGACATTGAGCAGCAATCTTTCGATAGCTATGTAATAATACACTGCACTAGTGTCTTAGGCCTCTTGTCATTATTCTAAAAGACAATGTATGGTTACAGTATTGTCAGGGGTTTTATTTTGGGTTTTTGGTTTTAAATTTTTTTTTCTTTTTTTAATGTTTTTTTTTAGAGTGTTCTGTTTAAATATTTTTTTTAACTTTTTTTTCTTTATTTTTTATTTTTTGGTCTTTTTTTAACAAATACGATGAGAGGCCTTTCCCCAGTGATCTTTTGATCACCCATATAATACATTGCAATAGTGTTATAGTGCAGTGTATTATCGCTGTCAGCATTATGTTGACAGCCGATTTTTAATTATAGCTTATGTGAGGGGAGAAATGGGTTATTTTTTTTAATTCTTTTTTATATAAACATTGATTTTTTTGTAGGGGTTGGGGTGGGGTGAATTATTTTATAAATTGTTTATTTTTAACTTCATTTACATAGGATCCGGGCAGAATACATTGCCATCTATGATGACGGTAATGTACGCTTGGAACCTCCGGCAATAGTTATTCCGGCTGAAAATTCCTAGCTAGCCTTTACGTTTTTTTTTACAAAGGGGACTTTTAACAGCGATCTTAAGATCGCTCATATAATACAC